>NW_026557634.1:0-141516 GCF_027574615.1 Eptesicus fuscus | reverse complement strand
CGGTGTGCTCACTGGAGGAAAGGCCTTATTAGTGCAGTCAGTGTCGGAGAAATCTTTTAACCACTAGCGAAGACCTTCATCGTCATCAGAGACTTCACACTGGAGAAAGGTCTTATGAATGCAGCCAATGTGGGAAATAGTTTGCTCTGAAGAAACACTTGCATTGTCATCAGAGAGTTCACACGAGAAAGGCCTTAGGATTGCAGTGAATGTAGGAAATATTTTGCCAGAAACAGTCACTTTCCTTGTCATCAGAGTGTTCACAGGGTGTGCCCATACTTTTGAAGGAAATCACTTTCAGAGATTGTGCAAAGGGCCATGTGTCCTAATGTCTGAGATTCCATGCATGATTGTCACTTAGGTGTAGGGACAGTAGGGTTAAGGTGAAAGCATAATTGCTTCAGAATCACTGGCCTATTAGGGATTGTGCATAATTCTTAAAATGGAGATAGGTTTCATATATCTTCATCAATAACTCCTAATGCAATGTCCAAGTCAGAGGAGAGGTGAATGTTTAACTTAAAGAAATTAGGAAGTTGTGATTTAAGCCAATTGCACATTTTTGCATTCTTCCAGCAGTGTATGACAGATTTAATTCCTCCACATCCTAGACAAGATTTGGTATTATCAGTCATCCTTTATTTAAACTTTTTTGTAACTTTATCATGCTATATCATTGTTCGATTGCATTTTTTCTAAGGTTTTATGGTGAGCCTTTTTTCAGATGTGCATTTGCTACCTATATTTGGTTAACTGTCTGAGCATATGTTCTGCCAAATCTACGAATTTTGTCAATTTTCTTTAACAAATGGGCAGTGAAACAACAAAAATTTGGGTTAGAGTTTCATTCATTTTGTATCTTGCTTTGTAGGATAAGTGTTTTTCATATTGGAAAAAAAAATAAAATCAACAATTGACTCAAGATAAGGGTCTTATTTCATTCCTTTGGATGTGAGTACCTAGTTTTCCCAGCACTGTTTATTGATGAGAAACTATCCTTTCCCAACTGTGTATTATTGGCTCGTTTGTCAGAGAGGAGTTGGCAGTATAAGCAGGGGGCTAGAGGACTATGTGGAAATAGGACATTCTTGGGGACATCACAATGGGCTACAGAGTATCAAGATGAGGCACTAAGGGGAACGGAAAAATGAACCAGCCTGAGACTGATCTTCACAGTCAGTTTAGAGGCAGCACTGCAATGTGACAAGAGCCCTCAGTTGAAATTTGCACTAATTAGATGACCTTTCAAAGAGTAGGAGCTCCTTTCACCATGAGATAGAGTTTCTAAGAAGTAAAGTTTGTTGAGACTTAAATATAGTAAGACAGTGGCTTACACAGTTCTCCGTTCCTAAAACATTGCCATGATGGACTAATTCTGTTATCCCATTTTATAGAACAGGAAGCTAAGGCTTAGCAGAGTGAGCCAAACTGTCCCAAATCACAGGGCTAATAAGTGACACAGCCTCAGACTGTGCTGCTCAGAGCTTCTGGGTTAAAGACTCTTACTCAGTTCTGCTGCCTCATTGTCAGCCACCATCCTGCTCTGTCTGTGTCTCTGTACCTGTCCCTCTGTCTCTATGCTGTGTGAATTGTGTCCTTGTCCATTTCTCATAGGAGACCTTCTCAGTCTTCTCTTGTAGTTAACGGTTTTCTGCCTCTAGAACAACTTCCCATTCTTCACTGTGTCTGATAAGAGCAAATTCTTCTTTTCTTCTGTGGCCATTTTTCATTGCACTGTCCCCACATGGCATAAGCATGAGAGCCCTCCCTCTTCCTGACCTGGGGCCTCTGTGTGAGGTATGGGGCAGTAGGAGAGGATGGCAATGGTAAGGCCCCATCTTCTCAGATGTGCCCCCGGCAGCACAGAGACCATCTCTCCAGAACACAGCATCACCAGTCCAGCTGGACTCACAAAAGGAAAGTCCACCTTGACCAGTAACCCCAGAATTTCTAAAAAGATAGACATATGACACCATTTTCACTTGGCTCACCTGATCCAGCAAAGATGAAAAGGCATGCTAATTCCCGGTGTTGGCATGGATTTGAGCCAGGTCACACATGGGTTATTTTTGGGGTCATGAACTAATTAAACCTCATTGGCTGATATTTCAGCTTTTTAAGTATTTTTAACACCTTAAACACATATGTCTGCATTTTACCCATCAATCCAAATCCAGCTATACTCAAGAAATAACCAGACAAATTGTAAAATGTACATTAAAAGACAATGATTGTATCATTGTTCAGAATCCAAAAGAATTGGGAAGAGCACATCAATACAAAAATATTTTCAAAAGTGGATAAATTAGTTTTGGTAAATCCATGTAATGGACTGCTTGCTTGCATTAACAACACAGTTGAACTTTGAGCAATATAGGGGTTAGGGCACCAACCCCCCATTCTGTCATAGTGGAAAATTTTGAGTGTAACTACTGACTCCCTAAAAGCTTAACTACAATCATACCTAGATATATACAGAGGATTGGTTCCAGGACCACCAAGTGGATACCAAATGCATGGATGTTCAAGTCCCTTATAAAAAACTAGAGGTCTGGTGCACAATATTTGTGCACTGGGGATTGGGGATGAGAGTGTCCCTCAGCCTGGCCTGCGCCCTCTTGCAGTCCGGGGCTCTAAGTCTGAGGTTCTCGTAGTCTGGGATCCCTCCCTCCTTACTACCCACCTGCAGTGGAGGCAGGAGAAGCTCTCACCACCACCGCTCCACTCGCCAGCCGTGAGCCTAGCCTCTAACTGAGTGGCGCTCCTTCTGTGGGAGCGCACTGAATACCAGGAGACAGCTCCAGTGTTAAGCATCTGCCCACGGTGGTCAGTGCACAACATATCGACTGCTCATTCTGCTGATCGGTCAATTTGCATATTGTGGTTTTCTTATATAGGATGGCATAGAACAGTGCCTACAGTCAACCCTCCATGTCTGTATATCCCCAAACACAGAGAAAACACTGTTTTTTATCCTCAGTTGGTTGAATCCATGAATTTAAAACCTGGGGGTATAGGACTGACTGTGTACTTACTGAAAAAAATCCACGTATGAATGGATCCACACAATTTCAACCTCCTTTTCTGTGAGAAACTTAAAGGTAAATTCAAGTCTGTGATAGCATCACCTGCTTGGCAATTTTTACTTTTTCTTTTCAGGTATGAACCAACCACAAACAAACCAAGCAGTATCTAAAAGATCCACTAGGAGCATGAGTAGTTTCTTACCAGTAAAGCAACCATGGGTTCTCCGTCGGTAGGTACAGGAAGGAGGATGGCCAGGCTTAGAGTATTGCAGCAGTGCAATATATGGAATAAATGCTTTTTATATTGGTGTGTGAGGGGGAAGGTAACAATGTATCACCACTAGAAAAGGATTGCACGCTGGCCAGGCTGAGACCCCAGCCCAGGCCGCCGCTGCTGGCTGGGTGATTGCGCAGTGGAGGTGCCAGGCCCTGCTGGCATGAGACCCAAGCCCAGGTGACTTGAAACCAAATTTCATTAGGCAGCAGAGGAAAATGAGAATCCTATCTACTAAAAGAGTAATATGCAAATTAACCATCACTCCACGACAAAAATGGCGGTGCCCATACCCACAAGATGGCAGCGCCCAGTCCTCTTAGCCCTGCCGGAATCCCCAAGTCCGCCCAGTGGCAGGAGTCCAGGGTGTCTAGCTGGGAGGCGCCTGTCCCCCACGCAGCGATCCCTGCCCAGTGGCAGCAGCACGGGGTGTCCGGCTGGGAGGCGCCAGCGCCCAGCGCGATCCCGGCCAGCGGCGGCAGTTTGGGCTGGGGTCTCAGTCCGGCAGGGCTGCGCACCCCCACTAAACGATTCACCGGTCGCGGCAACAGCTTGGTCTGGGGTCTCAGACCCGCAGGGACACGCATCCACGCCGTGCAATCTTCAAGCTAGCGGCGGCAGCCAGGGCTGGGGTCTCAGGCTGGTAGTGCCTCGCATCCAAGCCGCATGATCCCCTGGCCCAGAGGCAGCCTGGGCTTGGGTCTCATGCCAGCAGGGCCTGGCACCTCCACTGCGCAATCACCCAGCCAGCAGCGGCGGCCTCGGCTGGGGTCTCAGCCTGGCCAGGGTGCAATCCCTTTCTAGTGGTGGCAGCCTGGGATCTCAATCATTGAGTCACACCAGCCAGGCAGAAATGGAGGAATTTTAAAGGTATTTTTTTAAAGTATATCTTTTATTGATTTTTTACAGAGAGGAAGGGGAAGGGATAGAGAGCTATAAACATCTATGAGAGACAAACATCGATCAGCTGCCTCCTGCACACACACCACTGGGTATGTGCCCCCAACCAAGGTACATGCCCTTGACCAGAATCATACCTGGGACCCTTGAGTCTGCAGGCCGACGCTCCATTCACTGAGCCAAACCAGTTAGGACTATCCAATATGCTAAAGAAAAAACCCTATCTAATAAAGAGGGAATATGCAAGGGAGGGCATTTGAGGGTGACCGGGGTTTCAGGGGAGGCAGTTGGGGACAATCAGGCTGGCAGGGGAGCAGTTAGACTTCGATCAGGCTGGCAGGGGAGCGGTTAGGGGGTGATCAGGCTGGCAGGCAGAAGCGATTAGGGGCAATCAGGAAGGCAGCCAGGCGAGTAGTTGGGAGCCAGCAGTCCTAGATTGTGAAAGGGATTTCCGGCTGCCTGTGTAGGCCCGATCCATGGGAGCTGGACATCTCCCAAGGGGTCCCAGACTGGAGAGGGTGCAGGTTGGGCTGAGGGACACCCCCCCCTCCTGTGCACGAATTTCATGCACCAGGCCTCTACTTTTCTGTCTATAAAAGTCTGTACAGCACAGGGAAGTGCAGTGGAGACCTGAGAACTAAGTCCATTGAAGCTTCCTCCAGCTTTGCTGCTGCTGCTGCTGCTGCCATAGTTCTTGAGCAGCGGACCTGCCTTGTTACTGCTGCTAAGGGTTATGGGCCTCTTGCCAGTGCGCTGCTGAGCCATATTGGAGCCTGTGCCCTTAGGTACATGTTTTTATTTATTTGTTAAATGACTGCTTTTTTCCAGAACATTTTATTACGTGGAAAAATGGAAAAGTAGGATATTATAATTCGCATTATTTTAAGATCAAATATGTTATTTATAGTAAAAAGAGTTTCTTATAATTGAACATTCCTGGGTTTAATAAAAAGAAAATTCAGCCAAAATCGGCTTGGCTCAGTGGATGGAGCGTCAGCCTGCGGACTGAAGGGTCCCAGGTTCGATTCCAGTCAAGGGCATGTACCTTGGTTGCGGGCACATCCCCGGTGGGGGGTGTGCAGGAGGCAGCTGGTTGATGTTTCTCTCTCATCGATGTTTCTAGCTCTCTATCCCTCTCCCTTCCTCTCTGTAAAAAATCAATAAAAAAATATGTTTTAAAAAAAAAGCAAATTCGTTCAGGAGCAATAAAAGAGTAATAATTTTTTATATTAAAATAAAATTATTTTATTGTAAGAAAACAAGACAAGTAAAATAAATGACAAGCTGAGAGAAACTATAACATGTAACATACATGAATGTATAACATACAAGAACTTTTAACAATTGAGGGGGGAAAGTTGCAGAACATGATGCATTAGTCAAAGACATGAACAGATGATTCATACACACAAAAATGAATAAAAAATGTTCCTTAAGCATATGCAAAACTATCCAACCATTTAATAAGAAAAATGCACATTAAAATAACACTGAGATATTTCTCACCTATCAGATTAGCAAAACTTTAAAAGTACACCAACATATTCGGGTGGCAAGCCAGGGGGAAATAGGGACTCTTAGATATCACCAGATGGAATGAAAATTGGTATGCTATTTTTGGGAAAGCAGGCAACAAATAACAAAATGACACATGCTTTTTCCAATTTACCCTGGTCAAACATCTCCAGTTGTACAAGATTATGAATGACCAAAGTAATTCATCTTGGCATTGTACTTGCAAAATCCTAGAAAAAGCCTAAATAATTGACATGGCAGAATGGCTGACTGAACAACAGAGGATCAATCCAAGGGAATACCATACAGCTATAAAAAGGAGAACAATGTCTATAAGCTGTTATGGAACGGCTTCCAAAATATGTTGTTAAATGAAAGAGCAAAATCTGAGAAACTATGCGACCTTTTGTGAAAGAAAGGAAAAATAAGAAAATATATATGTCATCTGTACGATTTCACAAAAAGAAATTTGGGAAAGGTAACCCAGAAACCAATGAGATTGGTTACATCCTGGGAGTGGGTGGAAAAGGGGTGAAAATAATGAGATGGAGGAAACAGGGAAGAAAAGTGGCAACAGTGAGGCTTGGTAGAATTTATAATTTTCTGCAGTTCTGACTTTTAGAACCACGTTAACATTTCACATTCCCAACCTTTTCAATGAATAAAATCAAGAATAAAACGGGAAAACTCTAACATAGAATACAATTGGGAGAAAATGAACCTGAAATTAATGTCAAACACAGTGAAAAGGGAGTACGTTTTGAACCAGTATTTTGCCTCCATACTCTCAGGTTCTAAAGAATATTGAATTCTATGTAATAGATTTGTTATCCACAGGAGACTTAGCAATTATGCAACTATATTTGATGTATTCTAGGATTAAGCAAATAAGTAAAAATATTGTAGATAATTGAAGGCTGGTTTTTCACTTTCGGAGAAGGAAATTACATATGGAAAGGGAGGGCGTTGACCTGCAGACTGAAGGGTCCTGGGTTTGATTCTGGTCAAGGGCACATGCCCAGGTTACTGACTCCATCCCAAGGTGGGGGGCATTCAGGAGGTGGCCAATCAATTATTCTCTGTCATCATTGATGTTTCTATCTCTTCCTTCTCTCCCTTCCTCTCCAAAATCAATGAAAAAAATTTTAATAAATATTTATTGTTCAGATTATTACAGTTGTTTCTCTTTTTTCTCCCCAAAGCACCCCACCACCTGGTTCCCACCCCACACTCTTCCCTTACTCTCCGCACTGTCCCCATCCATAGATGTACGATTTTTGTCCAGTCTCTTCGCACACCCCCCACACTCCTTTCCCCTGGAGAATTATCAGTCCACTCCCTTTCTATGCCCCTGATTCTATTATATTTACCAGTTTATTCTGTTCATCAGATTTTTATTCACTTGCTTTTTAGATTCACTTGTTGATAGATATGTATTTGTGGTTCATAATTTTTATCTTTACCTTTTTCTTCTTCTTCCTCTTCTTAAAGAATACCTTTCAGCATTTCATATAATACTGGTTTGGCAGTGATGAACTCCTTTAGGTTTTCTTATCTGTGAAGCTCTTTATCTGACCTTCAATTCTGAATGATAGCTTTGCTGGGTAGAGTAATCTTGGTTGTAGGTTCTTGCTATTCATCACTTTGAATATTTCCTGCCACTCCCTTCTGGCCTGCATAGTTTCTGTTGAGAAATCAGCTGACAATCATATGGGTACTCCCTTGTAGGTAACTAACTGTTTTTCTCTTGCTGTTTTTAATAATCTCTCTTTGTCTTTTACCCTTGGCATTTTAATTATGATGTGTCTTGGTGTGGTCCTCTTTGGATTCCTTTTGTTTGGGGTTTTCTGCACTTCCTGGACTTTTAAGTCTGTTTCTTTCACCAGGTGGGGGAAGTTTTGTGTCATTATTTATTCAAATAGGTTTTCAGTATCTTGCTATCTCTCTTCTTCTGGCTCCCCCATAATTTGGATGTTAGTATGCTTGAAGTTGTCCCAAAAGCTCCTTACACTATCTTTATATTTTTGAATTCTTTTTTCTTTCCTGGTTGGGTGTTTTTTGCTTCTTTGTATTTCAAATCTTGGACTTGATTCTTGCGATGCTCTAAACTGCTGTTGAATCTGTGTATATTATTTTTTATTTCAGTCAGTGTTTGCTTAATTTCTGGTTGGTTCTTTTTCCTATCCTCGAGGGTCTCAATAAATTCATCAACGGTTTCCAGAAAATTCTAGAAAAACCTTATAACCATGGTTTTGAACTCTATATCCAGTATTTTGCTTTCCTCCGTTTCTATCATTTGTGACCTGTTCTTTTTTTGTATCCACATTTTGGCTGCTTCCCTATGTTGACAGAGTGGCTTTATGTACTACGTGTCCTATAGGGCCCATTAGCTCATCTACCACAGTTACCTGAGGTAGACTCTCTTGTGTGCACAGACTTGTTATAGTTAAGCCTTGATTGTTGTTGGTATCACTGGGAGGAATTGACCTCCAGGCCCATTGGCTGTGAGAATCAGCTGTGTCTACTATGGGAGAATTTCTGTGCTGCAGACACCCTTATGGGGAAAACTTGCTTCAGTGAGGCTTTGTTGCTCACTGAGTCTTTCCCCTGAATGTGTCCCTTATGGATCTGAGGAGTTGTAATCTGGACGATCCTACTCTGAACCCTGGGTACACTGGCTCTTGGATCTCTAAGGCAGTGCTAATTTAGCCTCTGCCTGAGGCCACCCAGCAGGAGCTATGAAGAGATCTGAAGATTCCTCTTCTTTATTTGGGGTTTGGAAGTGTGCAGATGAGGTCCAGCTGTGAAACAATGAAATCTGCTGTGGGGCCTTGGGCCTTCTTTTGGATGTTCTGGGTCTCTCTGACCAAGCTGTAGTTTGTTAGGTAATTTTAGATTGCAAAGGGCCAAAAAACTCGTATGCAAAAGCCTCTGCGCACAGCTTGGTTGGGGTGGGGTCTCAGGGAAACCAAAGGGTGGAGTAAACAGCAATGACTACCCTCAGCCCTGCGCTCAGAGGCCGCCGGGTCTCAGTGTCCCGCAGTAATCGCTGCAAGCACCTCTGAGAGAATGCCGCCCTCGAGTTTCGCCCGTTGCCAGACAGTCCACTTTCTACCTGTATGAATCTGTGTCACCAGTGTCTCGCCCTGGAACTAGAATTCAGAGCATCTGGTAGCTTGTGTCTCCCTCCCGATTGAGAAACAAAACCACGTACTCAGTTGCCAGCCCTTTCCGCATGCGCCTCCGTACCATTGCACTTTATTTCCGCATTTCCTCTGAGTCTCAGTGTGCTTTTCCCTTTCCTTCTAGTGGTAGAATTTCCACTCAGCAACCCTTTCTGGGGTTCTGGATGATGTCTATTTTGTCTATTGGTTGTAGTTTTGAAGAAGTTGTTTGAGGCAGCAATTTCAGGTGTTTACCTATGCCGCCATCTTGGTTTCTCCTATTTTTATTTTTTTTTAAGAAAAGGAAGAAAGGTAAGGGGTTGAAATGAACCTTAGGTGTTTGGTTAGACCTGGAGGTATCATATGACCTCTTAGTTTTTAAGATGGATAGATAGAGAGTGTGGACACAATGGGCCCCATGCTGACCTGACAATCTAAGGGAAGGCCTGCATGGTGATCTTGCAAACTCAGGGACCTAAAATAACCACAAAGGATGATCTGAAATTAAACTTTAATTAAAAGCAGTTATACTGGGTACTTATATCCTAGGCTGGTATTTTAACTGACAAGGTCAACCTTTACCTTAACTGAGCCTATCTGTCTTTTTGTATCTATAATAACAAATCCTTGAAATGTCTGGGTAACTTGTAACTTCCCTTTTTCCAAACCCTTTGGGGCACAACCTAATGTTCCTGAGCTCCTGGACAGATACACAAATTCCTTCCTTGTTATTTTTATCATGTTAATATAACTATCCTATACCCATCTAAGTATCCCACCATTTTCCAGAGTACTATCCCAATCCATTCAGATACTGCTTCCCAGCAATTGTGAATAGTTTGGCTCAAATACACTCATTCTTTACAGGCTTGAATATTTTTACACTAACAGGAAATATATAGGAAAAGGAATAGGAGGATGACAGATGTGTGTGATATTTATGCTAGATACATATGTGTATGTAATATATACACATGTATGTAAATAATATAAACATGTAAATATATTTAAATATATACTCATATGTATGTATACACTGTATATATCCATACTGTATATGTCAGGAGCCAAGAGTTGGTCAAAGGATTAACTCTGACCTTACTTCAGTAAGTTACTGAAACTAGGCCCACTTCCTCTTGCCTGAGGTCAAAGCATTCCTTCTGTAGCCGCCCTTCAACCGCCACACCCTTTATCTATAGTCAGCACCCTTTACGACTTTAGCCGATTATCTAAGGGTCAGCCCCCACCCCTCTAGAAAGCACATATAAGGAACGCTGTAAAAAATAAAATTTCGAGGCTTGATCAGAAACCCCTTTGTCTTGCCTCCATTCTTTGCGTCCCTTGTCTGTCTCTCATTCTCTTAGGTGCACCGCCTCGGTACCCCCGTTAGAAGACCCCACTGGCCGGGGCATTTCTGGCGCCCAACGTGGGGCCCGAGAGTCAGCTCTCCAGGGAACATCTGCACATCGGCCTCACCCGGACCCAGGGGCGCGTGGCCTCGCCCAGACCCAGGGGCGCGGCCTCACCCAAACCCAGGACCCAGCCTCACCCGGATCCAGGGGCACATGACCTCACCCGGACCCGGGATCCAGGTTCACCCGGACCCAGGGGTGTGTGGCCTCACCCAGACCCCGGGGTGCGTGGCCTCTCACAGACCCGGGACCCAGCCTCACCCGGATCCAGGGGCACACGGCCTCACCCGGACCCGGGATCCAGCTACACCCAGACCCAGGGGCGCGTGGCCTCACCCGGACCCGGGATCCAGCTACACCCGGACCCAGGGGTGCATGGCCTCACCCGGACCCGGAATCCAGCTTCATCTGGACCCAGGGGCGCGTGGCCTCTCCTGGACCCAGGGGTGAGACCACGCCCCTGGGTCCGGGTGAGGCTACATGCCCCTGGGACCGGGTGAGGCTGGGTCCCAGGTCCAGGTAAGGCCGTGCGCCCCTGGATCCGGATGAGGCTGGGTCCAGGGTCCGGTGAGGCCCTGTGCCCCTGGGTCCGGGAGAGGCCACGCGCCCCTGGGTCCGGGTGAAGCTGGATCCCAGGTCCGGGTGAGGCCGTGTTCCCCTGGATCCGGGTGAGGCTGGGTCCCGGGTCCAGGTGAAGCTGGATCCCGGGTCTGGGTGAGGCCGCACCCCAGGTCCAGGTGAGGCCATGCGCCCCTGAGTCTAGGTGAAGCTGCATCCCTGCGTCCAGGCGAGACCAAACCAGAGGGAGTCGGACCTGCATTACCACCATTTGTCCAACATCCAGAGCTGAAAAGTCAATGCTGACATGTACACATAAGGAACTGGTGGACATTGAAATTGGGTCTCAAAAGAACTGCTGGTCCAGAAAGAAACTTACTACAGACTGATTCATTTGCCTGTCAGCATAACTATTATTGCTCGTCTCACATTCAGTTCTTATAAGTATATTTCTAGTAACACATGATCTCACTCATCTAGGGGAAATGATGAACAACATAGGCTGATGAACAAGAACAGACCCAGAAACAAGGAGGCATCGATTGGACTATCGGGCCTCAGAGGGAGGGTAAGGGAGGGTGGGGGGAGGGGGGAGAGATCAACCAAAGGACTTGTGTGCATGCATACGAGCCTAACCAATGGTTAAGGACAACAGGGGGTTGGGGCATCTGTGGGGAGGGGTGTGGGATGGGAATGGGGGGATGAGGACAAATATGTGACACCTTAATCAATAAAGAAATTTTTAAAAATAAATAAATTAATTAAATTTAATTTAATTTAAAAAAAAAAGAGAGTGGTTGAAATCTGGTGTCGTCCACACCGACAGAAAAGTCACTCTCACTCTCCGACCAATGGCCAAGAGTCCCGTAGGCGTCTGGGTCCCCTGCGTGTCCCCAGAAACTGGAGTTCAGAGTGGTTGGGATTGTTGGTATCACTGGCGGGAATTGATCTCCAAGCCAGTTGGCTGTGAGGATCAGCAGTGTCTCCACTGGGAGAGCTTCTGTGCTCAGCTTGGATGGGGCGGAGTCTCAGGGTGGCACAGACAAGCTTTGGTTTCCCGTCTGCTCCACCCTAAGAGGGGCGGTTTCTCCGTGCCTGAATTAATGGCTGCACGCCTCTGAGAGAAGGTAGGTTTTGAGCTTCTCCCACTGCCTAACAGACCAGTTTCTCCCCAGCTGGAGCTGGATTTCAGTGCAGACCGGAGGTTTTGTTTTTCTCCTGAACGAGAAATCCAGTCACTGGGAGGGCTGTGCTCAGCTTGGATGGGGCGGAGTCTCAGAAAGGCGCAGACAAACTTGGTTTCCGTCTGTGCCGCCCTAAGAGGGCTGGTTTCTCCATGCCCTAATCAATGGCTGTGCGCCTCTGAGAGAAGGCAGCTTTCGAGCCTCGTCCACTGCCAAACAGACCAGTTTCTCCCCGACCACAGCTGGATTTCAGTGCAGTCGGGAGGTTTTGTTTTTCTCCCAAATGAGAAGCTAGCCACAAAGCGTCTGCTGCCCTCCCTCTTCGCGCACTGCGAGCAAGCCTGCCGTGTATTCAGCCGCCCGCCCTTTCCGCACTCACGGATCTCCGCACCTCCACAGCTCCTGAGGCTCAGCGACCCCTCTCTTTTTTTCTCTAGTTGTAGGATTTCCACTCTGCCAACTTTCCGGTGGTTCTGGATGGTGTGCGCTCTGTTTTCCAGTTGTAGTTTCAAAATTGTTGTGGTAGGGAACAATTAGGTGTTTACCTTATGCCGCCATCTTGGTTTCTCCTTATTTCTTCTTCTTGTCTGATTGCTGTGGCTAGAAATTCCAGTGTTGTGTTGAGTAAGAGTGGTGAAAGCAGACATCCCTCTCTTGTTCCTGATATTAAATGAAATGCTTTTAGCTTTTGGCCACTGAGTATAATGTTGGGTGTACATTTGTCATATACGGCCTTTATTATTTTGAGGTATGCTCTATTCCCACTTTGCTGAGAGTTTTTATCATACATGGGTGCTAGATTTTATCAAAGGTGTTTTCTGCATCTATTGATATGACTGTGTATTTTTTATCCTTCATTTTGTTTATATGATGTATTACATTTATTGATTTGCTAATATTGTACTAATCTTGGATCCCCAGCATAAATCCCACTTGATCACGGTGCATGATATTTTCATGTATTGTTGGATCCAATTTGCTAATATTTTGTTGAGGATTTTACATCTATGTTCATGAATAATTTTTTATTTGTAGTGTCTTTATCTGGTTTTATAATTAGGATAAACCTAGCTGCATAAAAAAAGCTTGGAGTCTTCCTCCTCTTAAATTTTTTGGAATAGTTTGAGAAGGATCAGTGTTAGTTCTTCTTGGAATGTTTGGTAAAATTTGACTGCAAAGTCATTCAGTCCAGGACTTTTGTGTGCTGGAAAATTTTATTACTGATTCAATTTCATGAGTTGTAATCTCTCTATTCAAGTATTCTGACTCATCTTGGTTCAGTTTTGGGAGACTGTATGTTTCTAGAAATTTGTCCATTTAACTCAGGTTCTATAATTTGTTGACATATAGTTGTTCATATATTTTCATACAATCCTGTATTTCTGTGATGTCAGTTGTTATTACGCTTCTTTCATTTCTGATTTTATCTATTTGGGTCCATTCTGTTATTGATGAATCTGGTTAAAGATTCATCAATCTTGGCATATGCAAAAGAAATGAAACTAGACCACAAACTTACACCATACACGTGAATACACTCAAATGGATAAAAGACTTACATGTAAGTCACAAAACCATAAAAATCCTAGAATAAAACAGAGACATTATATCTCAGACATCTCTGGTAGCAATATTTTTGCCAATATATCTCCTAGGGCGAGGGACACAAAGAAAAAAAATAAACAAATGGGACTGTATCTAACTAAAAAGTTTTTGCACAGCAAAAGAAATCAACAAAATAATATGGGAGAATATATGTGCTAATGATACATCTGATAAGAAATTAATATCCAAAATATATTAAGAACATATACAACTCAACACCATGATGACAAACAATCCAATTAAATATTTCACAAAGGACTTGTACAGACATTTCTCCAAAGAGGAAATACAGATGGCTAATAGACATATGGGAAGATGCTCAACATCACTAATCATCAGAGAGATTAAATTAAATTTAATTCAATAGATTAAATTAAAACCACAATAAGATATCACCTCACACCTGCCAGAATGGCTATCATCAAAAAGTCAACAAACAAGTGTTGGTGAGCATGTGGGGAAAAGGGAACCCTTGTGCATTGTAAGTGGGAATGCAGACTAGTGCAGCCACTGTAGAAAACTGTTATGGGGAGGATCTAATATGGGGGTAGGTAAACACCTAAACTGCTGCCTTGCATAACAATTTCAAAACTACAAGTAAAACACAAAACCTCTATCACCCAGAACCATTGTAAAGCTGGCTGAGTGGAAGTTCTACAACTAGAAGGAAAGGAAAAAGAGCATTGAGACGTGCATAAGCTATGACACCTGAGGCAGTGAGTCGCGAGCAATCCGGGCTGGTGGCAGGCGTTGCTTTTTACAACCTGAAGGGAGTCAAGCTCCTGATTACTCTGAAATCCATTTACTGAGGAGAAGTGGGGGACCCAAACTCCTACAGGGAGAAGCTGGACTGTCTGCCATCAGGTCAAAAAGTGAGGGTGGCTTGCCTGCAGAGCTGCGCGCAGTAATAATTGTATATTGCACTGGGGTGTGGGGCACGTGAACGCGGTCTGGGACGCCATCAGAGATGCAGAGATGGCTGACTGGCAGCCATCACTGTTTGCCACTCCCTAGCCTAGTGACCCCACCCCGCACAATCTACAAAACCACCCAAGCTCAAAGCAGTAGCTTTTGCATATGAATGGCCTGCCCTATCGCAGTTTAATCAAACAAACTGCAGCTGTGTCAGCTCCAAAACCTCCAAACACCAAGCAAAGAGGAGAAAAGTGTAGTTCTCGCTGTATCTCCTCCTGGGCAGCCTCAGACAGGAGCTGATGTGCACCACATTAGAGATACAGCAGCAAGTGTACCTAGTGGTCAGTGTGAGACACCAGATTTCAACTTCTCACATCCATAAGTGACACATTCAAGAGGCAGACTCAGTGAGCGACAAAGCCCCACTGAAACAAGTCCTGTACCATAAGCATGTTTCCAGCGCAGCTGTTCTTCCAATATAGACATAGCAGTTCCTCAGAGCCAATTGGCCTGGAGGTCAATTCCTCCCAGTGTACCAACAGCAATCAAGGCTTAACTACACCAAGACTTTGCACTCAGCCCACAAAGGGGTGTACCAAGAGTGTCCACCTCAGGTGATTGGGGAGGCTGAGCTACTGGCCGCTATAGGTCACCTACCACACAAAGCCACTCCATCAACACAGGGAAGCAGCCAAAATGCAGAGACAAAGAAACATGTCACAAATGAAAGAAATGGAGGAAAGCAAACTACTGGATGACATAGAGTTCAAAACCACATTTTAGAAGATTCAAGAATCTTCTAAAAACCGCTGAGAAACTTGATAAGACCTCCAAGGAACTTAGTGAGACCTTCAAGGACCTTAATAAGAAAGCCAAAAAATGGAAAAGGACCAGTCAAAAATTAAGCATACACTGTCTGAAATAAAGAATATACAGAAACTCAACTGTAGATCAAAGTACCCAAAGAATCAAACCAAAGATCTGAAATATGAGGAAACAAAAAACACCAAACCAGAAAAACAAAAAGAAAAAAGAATACAAAAATATGAAGATAGTGTAAGGAGCCTCTGAGACAACTTTAAGCATATCAACATCCGAATTTTTAGGGTGCAGGAAGAATAGAGAGAGCAAAATATTGAAATCCTATTAGAAGAAATAATGACAGAAAACTTCCCCTACCTGGTGAAAGAAATAGACTTACAAGTTCAGGAAGCCCACAGAACCCCAAACAAAAGGAATCCAAAGAGGACCACACCAAGACACATCATAATTAAAATGCCATGGACAAAATAAAAAGAGAGAATCTTGAAAGCAGCAAGAGAAAAACAGTTAGTTACCTACAAGGGAGTACCCATACAACTGTCAGCTGATTTCTCAACAGAAACTATGCAGGCCAGAAGTGAGTGGCAAGAAATATTCAGAGTGATGAACAGCAAGAACCTACAACCAAATTACTCTACCCTGCAAAGCTATCATTCAGAATTGAAGGTCAGAGAAAGAGCTTCACAGACAAGAAAAAGCTAAAGGAGTTCATCACCACCAAACCAGTATTATATGAAATGCTGAAGGTTATTCTTTAAGAAGAGGAAGAAGAAAAAGGTAAAGATAAAAAATTATGAACAATAAAATGATATCAAATACATACCTACCAAGTTAATCTAAAAATCAAGTGAATAAAAAATTTGATGAACAGAATGGACTGATGAATATAATAGAATCAGGGACATAGAAATGGAGAGGACTGACAATTCTCAGAGGGAAGGGGGGCAGGAAGAGATTGACAAAAATCTTACACCTATGGATGAAGACAGTGGCGGGGGAAAGGGCATGGGTGGGGTGGGGAATCTGGTGGAGGGGAGCTATGGGGGAGGAAAAGAGGAACACCTGTAATAATCTGAACAATAAAAATTTATTTAAAAAAAGAAAAAGAAAACTGTTATGGAGTTTCCTAAAATGTTAAAAATAGAACTGCCTTTTTTACCCAGTGATCCCACATTTGGGATATATACTAAGAAGCCCAAAACACCAATTCAAAAGAATATATTCACCCCTATGTTTATTGCAGCATTATTTATAATAGCCAAGATATGGAAAAAGTCCAAGTGCCCATCAGTAGATGAGTGTTACATTTAAACAATAGAATATTATTTGGCCATAAAAAAAAAGAAAATCTTAGCTTTTAGGACAGCATGGATAGACCTAGATATTATTATGCTAAATAAATAAGTCAGTCAAGGAAAGACAAATATCATGTGATCTCACTCACATGTGCAAGCTTTTGTTTTTTTGTTAATTCTCACCCAAGGATATTGAAGTATGGTAGCAATCATCTCAGGTAGAAACTGCTGTTTGGATTCTGTACTTATTTGTTTGCTAAAACAATAGAAAGTTATTTTGGTTTTCTGAACTTATGTATGCTATCCCAATACTCCATTGATGATGGTTTGAATATCCCATTGATTGTGATCTCACTGGTCATCGAAGCACATTCTTCTGGGAACCAGGACAATTCAATTATCCTTAATTGTCTGAGTACTTACAGATAACTGAGTTTTGGTTGACTCAGTGGTCCCAGAATCAGAAGAGCACAAATTATGCTAAATTGCCTCAGTAGCTACAGATAGTGCATCCCTATTGACTCAGTGATCCCAGAATCTGGACAACACAATTATTCTAAATTGCCCAGGTGGTCCCAGATAATGTTTCCATTGATTCATAATTTAGGTAACTGATTTTCTCAATTTCGCTTCTGTAAAAGCTTTGCACAAAACAGGTTCCTTATTCCAGACCCAAAGATGTAATACCTTTGTGATATTCTGCCAATATAAGCCAGATGTGGCAAAATGTTCGGGGCTGCGAGATTTGGAGCTTTAGCCCCTCATATGCCGCCGGCCTTCCATAATTCGACTTCTAGAGGCATCCTTTGTAAGATGGGGGTACATTACAACAATATTTTCCACTTATTTTTAGAGAGAGTGGGAAGGGGAGAGATGGGAAGAAACATCAATATGAGAGAGACACATCCATTGGCTGCCTCCCACATGCACCCCAGCATGCCCTTGACCAGAACTGAACCCAGGATCTTTTAGTCCACAAGCCAACACTCTATCCACTAAGCAAAATCAATTAGGGCATAAGTCGAATCTAACGAATAAAAGAAAAATAAAGGCATGGATACATGCAAAACTCTGACAGCTGTCAGGGTGGGGGAGAAGGACTTGGATAAAAGAAAGTGACAGGATTACCTAAAAAATATAGCTAGAGAAAAAGGAGGATAAGAGGAGGTGGTAAAGGGTGGTGGAAATGGAATGGAAAGAGACTTTGTTTCTGGAAATAGGCACACAATGCAGTGTGCAGATGGGGGAGGCGGAAAGTGGCCACATGCTAATCTGACAAGCTCTGGGAAAGCCGGCATGGCAGTCTTGCAAATTCAAAGACCTAAAGTAACCACAAAGGACAGTCTGAAATTAAAACCTCAACTAAAAGCCCTTATGTTGGGTAATCACATCTTAGGCTGCTATCTTCCCTGGCCAGGTCAATTACCTTAATTGAGCCTATTGTTTTTTTACATCTATATAACCCATCATTGAAATGTCACATAACTTATACCTTCCCTTTTTTCTGGACCCCTCAGGGCACAACCAAATGCCCGAGGCCCCAGGACAGATATCACAAATTCCTTCACTGTTATTGTAATCATGTTAATTGTTCACTGTTAACTATCTTGCATCAACCTAAGTAAAAGGAGTATGTGTCTATCATCTTACTTTTTATCCAATCCCAGAGGTTTCCCCTCCCCACTTTGCTTTCTCCCGCCTCCCTGATCCATCACCAATGGATTTCATCTAACCCACCTGTGTCTCCTGCCATTTTCTGGAGCATTATCCCAAGACTTAGAGATTCTGCTTCCCAGCAATTGTGGACAGTTTGGCTCAAGTGAACTCACAAAAATTCTTTAAAGGTTTGAATGTTTTTTATGCTAAAAAGATGATGCTTTATTGAGTTGTACACTTGAAACACGTATGGTTTTGTAAGTCAATGTCAGTCTAATAAATTCAATTTAAAAAAACGTTAATGAGACAAAAATATCTCCCTCCTGCACTCTCATTTTACAACTCCCTTGAAGTGCATCGAACAGAAGGAACTATTTCTTTACCTAACTCCTAACTAAGCTAGTCCCCCTCAAAGATACACACACTGTCTGTTTCATTAAAGGGTGGCCAGGGAAGGGTTCCTTTCCTTGTTCCTGGGACCTCATGAGTGGGACCCACACTGAGGACCCGCAGGGGTAGGAGGAGTTGAGTCACCAGATGCAGTGACAGTGTACGAATCAAAGGGTCTTTTCTCTCAAAATAATAATAGTTTAAATACTAACTTTATTTCCTTCTTATATAGCCTTGGATCAACTTTGTTGCTGCGGTTTCCCTTCCTTGTACTTAGCTAAGCCCCAGTTCCCGGTTTCCAGTGGGACCTGAAGTACCAGCCCCACCCCGCGGGCGCCGCTGGAATTACCATTCGCGCCAGAGGGTGAACCCACGCCCTAAACCAATCGGAGCGGAGTGTAGCCATGGGTCAGAGCTACAGAGAACGGCCCTCCCCTTCGCTGTGCTTTGCCCGCTCCCTTTTCCGTCGGCCTTGCACGCTTTGGGAGAAGTAACTTTGCCTTGCCGAGCGGTTTTCCAGTTCCCGTGGCCCCTTTTAAGAGCATTTCTAACAACAGCACCCAGACCACCAGCGCTCACTGAGCTCACCAGGGCGTGGGGCTGGGCCTCTAACCAGGCAGGACGGGGCAGCACCGCCCAGAGGACCTGATCCCACCACGGGGCTTCCCTCCCCTCTCACCTGCACCCCGGTTCCGGCTGAGCGCCTAAGTCAGCCCAGACTGCGGGGCGGGCTCTGCCTGTACCGGGGCGGGACCAGGTAGCCCCGCCCACGAGGGCGGGTCTCCAGGACGGAGCTTCCGGTTACCACGTGTCCGCTCCCAGGGAATGGAGGTGCGCGCCCGCCCGGTGGAGTTGGCGCGCCCTGGCCCTCCCCGTCCGCTTTTCAGTGTCGGAGAGGCGGCCGCGGACTCCTCAGAAGTTCAGGGCTGGACCCGTCCCCCCGCCCGTCCCCCGCGGAGCCGGGCCCGGAGAGCCTGCGGGGCGCCGGCTGCCGCTCCTCGCGGGACACAAAGGGACACGCACAGTTGAAGTGCGGCAGGTGAGTCTGGCGGGGCAGAGGGAGGCGGCACCGCGGACGGGCACTGGGCACCGAGGGGCAGGGCGGCAGAGAGATGGAGAGTGAAGGGAAGGACAGAAGGGAAAGTGTTCTGAAGACCAAGGGAGGAAAGTCTCCGCAAGAGCGGAGCGTTCCCCTGGGTTAAAGCCACCGAGACGCCGTGAGGACACTGAGAACCAAAGGAGGGCGTTGGGCTTGGCCAAGAGCGGTTTGTAGGTTCATCCTGTCCCACTTTTACTGAAGCCCGAGAAGGTTTAGATTTGGCCGTGGGAACACAGGTTACAGAGGAGAGGTATGCTTAGTGTCCCCCCTTACCTGCTTCCAAAATAATGAATTAGTCCCTTGGAATTTCAAAAGGTAAGTAATTAAACCAAACCATCTCTTGGCTTTTATATGTTAGATTAGTTTAGATCCTTGGGGGAACACGTGTTTACACTGCCCTCTAGGCAAGGGCATCCAGGGATTAAGCATAACGATTCCAGTAAACACCCGGGGGTCTGCATGAGCACAGACTTGTTTGGAAAGGTCAATAAATAATTAGGGGTGCCACCTTCCACTCTCCCCTAAGTCGGAATTCCATTAAACAGGGCAGGCAGCCTTCCACTCACTTCCCTTTTATCAGAATGTCCTCCTTAGACCTTTCCAACCAAGTCTCTTGTGCTCCCCAACATGTAAGGAAGGGGTGAGAGAACAGTCAGAAACCTTGAGTGAATGAAACCTAACCCAGTCAGTACCTTGGAGCTTTAGGACATTTGTGGATGAGCATGGAGTGCATGCAACCTCC
Organism: Eptesicus fuscus; assembly: GCF_027574615.1. NCBI lineage: Eukaryota > Metazoa > Chordata > Mammalia > Chiroptera > Vespertilionidae > Eptesicus > Eptesicus fuscus. Next base: position 120,959 of record NW_026557634.1, on the reverse strand, counting down.
ACATCGGAGGGTGACGGTGCAGCTTATATCGTAGAAAAGCTGAATAAAAGACTCAGAGCAACTGAAGGTATTAGAGGAAAATCAAGTCAGACAGAACTTGAGGAAATTGCTGCAGAGAATGTGGGAGCTCCTAGGCAAGCCCCACATTTACCTGTGCTTTCCCCTAGAACATTTACTAACTCATAGAGCAGGGAACAGAGACCAAGCTGAAAGAGGTGGCCAGGGCTTGTGGCATTTCAGTTGGCTGGGAAGAAGGAAGTTGGAGTTCAGAGATACCATGGAGTCTGAGATTTGAAATGGAAGCGGGAACCTTAGAGAAATGAGCCCAAAATTCAATGTGCAGTGTCCACTTGAGGTGTTTGTCAGTTCCTAAGCTGTACATGCCCAGGGCAAGATTCCCAGCCCCTAGGTTGAAAGCAACAGTTGCAAGGTTAAACAGTTGTGCGGCCCAGCCAGCGTGGCTCAGTGGTTGAGCATTGACCTATGAACCAGGAGGTCACAGTTTGATTCTCAGTCGGGGCACATGCCTGGTTGCAGGCTCAATCCGCAGTGTGGGGCGTGCAAAAGGCAGCCGATCAATGATTCTCTCTCATCATGAGAATCTTTCTCTCCCTCTCCCTTCCTCTCTGAAATCAATACAAATATCCTATTTAATAAAGAGGGAATATGCAAACTGATCACCACAAAGATGGAGGCAACCACAGAAGAGTGGGGCGGGTTAACAAGATGGCTGACCCCACAGCGACGGGTGGGGGGGGGGGGGGGTTGTAACACAAGATTGCTGCACCCAAGCAGAGGCTGAGTTCCCATAATGAGACTTAACGAGCAATCAGAGGGACCTGAGGCTGGGTCCCCCACCTGGCAGGGCTTGACAGGGGAATCTCTGGCCACGTCCCCCACACAGCAGGACTTGATGGGGGACCTCAGACCACTCCCCCCAGGCCTGGGAACCTCAGGCCCTGCCCCTCCCTCCCTGGCACCAGGCCGGGGAACCTCAGGCCACATCCCCCTACCCAGCAGGTCTTGACTGGGGCCCTCAAGGCACATCCCTGGCCGGGGCCAGGGGGACCTGAAGATGCACCCCCCCACCCGGTGGGGCTTGACTGCAGCCCTGAAGCTATGCCCCCAAACCGGACCGGGGGACCTAAGGCTGCACTCCCCATTAAGCCAGGGGACCTGAGGCTGTGCCCCCGACCTGCGGGGGTAGGACCAGATGGCTCTGAGTCTCGCGTGATTACGAAGAGCACGCAGGTGGGTGGGGACTTGACTCTGGGTCCCCAGACTCTGACAGGAGGAAGAGTTTCATATATATTTTACTAATTTTCTTTTATTTCTGACACTTATAGTGAAAGTGCAAATAGCAATATTAAAATATTTGCTCTTATTAATTCCCTTTGAATGTGCCCGAATTTTGTGCACCAGGTCACTAGTATTAAAATTTTAAAAAAGGTGTCATAGAGTATACAGTTGAAATTACTGCAGTGAGTAAGAGCACAGAGAAATCAACATTTTTATGCAATAAAAACATTTCCCTAGTTCTTTGAGGCCCAAAATGAGAAATTTGTGAAACAGTGGATGTGACAATGAGTGTACAAATGTACTGATCCATTAATATTTTTTTTAAATTTCTTTATTGGTTATGGTATCACATAATTGTCCTCATCCCTCTATTCCCATCCCAAACCCCTCCCCTCGTATGCCCCCACCCCCCTGTTGTCCATGACCACTGGTTAGGCTATATGCATGCATACAAGTCCTTTGGTTGATCTCTCCCCATTCCCCCCAACCTCCCCTGCCTTCCCTCTGAGGTTTAACAGTCTGATCAATGCTTCCATCACCGGGTCTGTTTTTGTTCTTCAGTTTATGTTGTTCATCATTTCCCCTAGGTGCGTGAGATCATGTGATACAAGAAATACACTTATAAGAACCGAAAATGAGACAAGCCATAATGGTTATCCTGAGAGGCAAATGAATCAGTCTGTAGTGAGTTTCTTTCTGGGCCAACAGTTCTTTTGAGTCCCAATTTCAATGTCAAACATTTCCTTATGTATACGTGTCAACAATGATATTTCAGTTCTGGATGGTTGACAAATGGTAGTGATGCAGGTCTGACCATCTCTGGTTTGGTCCTGGGCATCCTTCAGCGACGCACAACTGCTGTCTGCTAGGATGGCAACTCGTTGTCAGCTTCTTCCATCTCTGGACTGTTTCTCTTCTGTCTTCATGACTGGAGCAGTCCTGTCAATTCCTCTCTATTGCAGGAATCCACATGGTCTTGGAGTTATTTTCTAAAAATATACAAACATATTCTCAACCAAAAGTTAGTAAAGGAATATTTTCTATAAATTTGACTTGGGGTCCTTTTTCATTTTTTGCCCAAATGATTTTCCTCTGGCTTGTTTTGACACCGTGTGTTTTTCATGAGTGTCTTGTTGTTAGCATTACAAATGAAACTTAAATTTTCTAAAGTAAAAATTTTCTAGATGTAATTTACTTATAGGATATTTTTCCTTACATGATATTCTACTATCACCACCCTTTTTTTAAATTTAAATATTAGGAGGATTTTGGGAATTTTATAATGTAGTCTTGATAGCTTTTACATTTTAATTTTTTGCACTAAAATATGACTGCGTTAGGTTCATTACATGTTATGCAATTTTACCATGAGATGAATTGCCAATCAAAATTTATGTTAACACTTTAAGAACAGCTTTTTGTACAGTACATTCAATTTTTCTAGAATATTCGCTTGTTTCAATTAGCCATTACTCTGAAAACTTGACTACTATTCTACTGTCAAGCTCAACACTAACAACAATCTTATTTTGCCCTGTGTATATTAGTGGAAAGGATTATTTGCCTTATTGAGTAGGCCCTGAGCATTCCTGGTTCTAGGCTGCATTTGGATATCAAAAACCCACTTCCCCACGCCATGGCTACAAGATATCTCAAACAAGTCTTGTTGCAGTTAGAGGGCATCTGCTGTTGGCCAAGTCTCTGTTTATTACCTGGGTCCCGATTTGAGCTGTGCATGGGAAGCGAAGCAGCCATGGGGGCAGGAGACCTCCCTCAGAAGGGGTGAAGATTCAGGCCCCTGCAAAGTTGGGGGGTGGGTAAGGGTCTGTGCCCCACCTTTGTTCTCTCCTGATGGCCCCTCTGCGACTGTGCCTGTCTTAGGTTGTTCCTTCCCTAATGAATGTTATCTGTCTCTGGTTAACCAGCCATCCTCCAGGGCCAAGCAGGGTGATGTGAGCTTCAGTTCTGTCTGCTTGGTATCCTATGCCCCCGTGGCCTCCACGCCCAGCACCTGCCTTGGGATCCCCTCGCCTACTGGCGAGGCCCTGGCACTGATCACATATCTTGGGGAACCCAGGTTTCTTCTCCAGGGAGGGCCCAGCTCATCCCACTGGGCAAGACCATTAATATATTTTTTTTTAATTAAATTTCCAGAGTCTTACATTTTATATTAAGCACTGTCATTTTTGCATACAATAAATCCAATTTGGAAGAAGTATTCAGGTTAATATTTTTCTCTGCTTCCTCCAAGCTACCTGAGCTCCAGCTGCTCTTCTTCCCCAAGAAGATCCATGAGACACTCCTCAGGTGAGTTCTAGTCCATAGTTCAGATTTTAGCCTCAGAAATATGTCCAGGCCTGAGTAGAGGAATATGTAACAGTGGCCTCTGTTCCCTCCCACCTGTCAGGATGTCCTCCCTCCTGAGAAATCACATCCTGAGCTTGATGAGGTCTCAGTTTCCCTGCCTAAAGCTCGGTTCTCTCCAGCTGGGCTCTCCTCATTCTAAGACTTCTGTGATGTCACCACTTAATTTAATGGAAATTACCATCCCCTGGAGCCAGGAGAACCAAGTTACTGCCTGAACATACTTTTTTTTTTTCTGCAGTTTATCCAGTTACTTTCCCTGGGCCTTACTGAGACCTGTGCAGCTCCAATGGCAGTTGTCCGAGATTTCCCAGGACTGAGAGGATTCCCAGGAGGCAGACTAGCATGACAGAGCAGCCCAAGGAAAACTGGGTTGAGTCGGTCCCCCACCTAACGGTGGAGCTTGTAGTCTGAACTTGTACACATGTGAAGTTCTTGCCCTTCCTGTTGAGGATGTGCCAGGGGGTGTACCAGTGTACCGATCCATTAGTGTTTTTGTCGAACTTAAATGTCCAGAGTTTCACTTTCCATATTAAGCACTATCATTTTGAGCAGACAGTAAGTCTACATTTAGAAGGAGGCTGTTGACAGTAAATGTGGGAAGGTACCTGAGGAAACAACCCCTTCAATTAAGTGACTGCTTCATATAGGCCTCTCTGCTCTGCAGATGGGGAACATCTAGAGCAAGAATTCTCTCAGAGCCTTATCTTCTCTAGGTAGGACAGGACTTTGTGTCGTCACAAAATTATCTCCAGTGCTATGGTAACTGTTTCTCTCCATCTTTTGCTTAGCCTCAGGGAAGTATTCTTAGCATGAGCCAGTGCTGTCACAGATGACAGATGTGGCACTAAGAGCTAGAGGAAGTGGTGATGTGTGGCTCCATGGAACTTCTGGAGATCTGTCAGTTCTGGCCACTGTTGAACTCCTCATCAATTTCAGATTTTTTACTATTAGCTAAAAATGATGTATTTAATTTTCATTTTACTGAGATGGTTTTCCGTTATAGTTAGTGGGTTTTTGTTTGTTTGTTTTAATAAATTGTTATTATTCAGATTATTCCAATTGTTCCTCTTTTTTCCTCACATAGCTCCCCTCCACCCGGTTCCCACCCCACCCTCTGCCCTTACCTCCCCACCACTGTCCTCATGCATAGGTGTACAATTTTTGTCAACTCTCTTCCCGCACCCTACACCCCTTCCCCCCCAAGAATTGTCAGTCCACTTCATTTCTATGCCCCTGATTCTATTATAGTTACCAGTTTATTCTGTTCATCAGATTTTTTATTCACTTGATTTTTACATTCACTTGTTGATAGATATGTATTTGTTCATAATTTTTATCTTTACCTTTTTCTTCTTCCTCTTCTTACAGAACACCTTTCAGCATTTCATATAATACTGGCTTGGCAGTGATGAACTCCTTTAGCTTTTTCTTATCTGTGAAGCTCTTTAGCTGACCTTTAATTGTGAATGATAGTTTGCTGGGTAGAATAATCTTGGTTGTAGGTTCTTGCTATTTATTCATCACTTTGAATATTTCTTGCCACTCCCTTCTGGCCTGCATAGTTTCTGTTGAGAAATCAGTGACAATTGTATGGGTACTCCATTGTAGGTAACTAACTGTTTTTCTCTTGCTGCTTTTAAGATTCTCTCTTTGTCTTTTGCTTTTGGCATTTTAGTTATGATGTGTCTTGGTGTGGTCCTCTTTGGATTCCTTTTCTTTGGGGGTTCTCTGCACTTCCTGGTGTCATAAGTCTATTTCTATCACCAGGTGGTGCAAGTTTTCTGTTATTATTTCTTCAAATAGGTTTTCAATATCTTGCTCTCTCTCTTCTTCTGGCACCCCCATAATTCGGATGTTGGTACGCTTGAGGTTGTCCCAGAGGCTCCTTACACTATCTTCAAATTTGTGGATTCTTTTTTCTTTTTGCTTTTCCAGTTGAGTGTTTTTTGCTTCTTTGTATTTCAAATCTTTGACTTGATTCTTGCGATCCTCTAGTCTTCTGTTGGATCTCTGTGTATTATTCTTTATTTCAGTCAGTGTATGCTTAATTTCTAGTTGATCCTATTTCATAGCCTTGAGGGTCTCACTAAATTTGTCGGCCTTTGCTAGAAAATTCTTGAAAAACCTTATAACCATGATTTTGAACTCTATATCCAGGTGTTTGCTTTCTTTCATTTGTGACCTATTTCTTTGTCTTTGCATTTTGCCTGCTTCCCTGGGTTGATAGAGTGGTTTTGTGTGCTAGGTGTCCTATAGGGCCCAGTGGCTCGGCCTCCCCAGTTACCTGAGGTGGACACTCTTGGTGCACCCCTTTGTGGGCTGTGTGCACAGTCTTGTTGTAGTTAAGTCTTGATTGTTGTTGGTATCACTGGGAGGAATTGTCCTCCAGGGCAATTAGCAGTGAAGATCAGCTGTGTCTACAATGGGAGAACTTCTGTTCTGGAGACACACTTATGAGGCAAGACTTGCTTCAGTGGGGCTTTAGTGCTCACTGAGACTGCCCCCTGAGTGTGTCCCTTGTGGATCTGAGGAGTTGTAATTTAGATCATCCCACTCTGACCCCTGGTACACTGGCTCTTTGATCTCCAAGGAGATGCGAATTTAGCCTCTGCCTGAGGCCACCCAGCATGAGTTATGGAGAGATCTGCAGATTCCTCTTCTTTCTTTGGGTTTTTGAGGTGCGCCGATGAGGCCCAGCTGTGACGCAATGCAAGCTGCTGTGGGGCCTTGGGCCTTCTTTTGGATGTTCTGGGTCTCACTGACTCAGCTGCAGTTTGTTAGGTAAGTTCAGATTTCAAAGGACCAAGCTATTCATATGTAAAAGCCTCTGTGCACAGCTTGGATGGGGCAGAGTCTCAGGGCAGAGGAAACAGCAATGGCTTCCTGTCAACCCTGTCATAAGAGGCCCCCGAGTCTCAGTGTACTGGAGTAATCACTGCACGCACCTCTGAGAGAATGCTGCCCTTATATTCCGCCCGCTGCCAGACAGTCCACTTTCTCCCATATGAGTCTGGGTCCCCAGAGTCTGACCCAATACTAGAGTTCAAAGCATTCAGGAGCTTTTCTCTCCCTCCCACCTAATGAAGACAGCCGTCTACTCAGTTGCCAGCTCTCTCCATGTGCACCTCTTTACTTCTGCAGCTCCTGTCAGTCTCAGTGTGCTTTTCTCTTCCCTTCTGGTTGTAGAATTTCCACTCCACCAACCTTCCTGTGGTTCTGGATGATGTCCGTTTTGTCTTTTAGTTGTAGTTTTGAAGTTGTTGTGTGAGACAGCAGTTCATGTGTTTACCTATGCCCCCATCTTGGCTTCTCAGTTAGTGTTTTGTTAATTTTATGAATGTCTTTTTTGTTACTACTTCTTTTTTATCCATTTAAAACATTTTTATCCTAGAAAAAAATATGTTTCTCTCAAAGTTATATTATGTCTCTCTGTAATTACTTCTGTGAGAATGTCCATCATCTCCAGACACTTTTTCATCTCAAATCAGTAGCAATTCTCTTATATATCTGTAGCCACACACATGAGTTTGTTTATCTCATCCAAATTACTTCAAACCCAGGCAACAACTGCACTTTAGGACATGGGTAAACTGACTCATTTTAAGCAATGCTTGCTCATACAGATTATATGAGGTTCTTATAGAAAGCTTTGCAGTGCATTTGTTTGCCGTTTTTAAAGTCACCAGTTGGCCTAAGCTAGTTTGGCTCAGTGGAAGAGCGTTGGCCTGTGGACTGAAGGTTCCCAGGTTTGATTCCTGTCAAGGGCCTATGCCTAGGTATAAATAAAGTCAATAGTTGACTTCCAGTGTTCTCCTTGTGATGGTCATTTCCTATTCTCTCAGGATCACCTATGTGGATCAGAGCATCCTGAGCACTGCGTCTTGGTGGAGATGCCAGAATGAGAAGGTACAAGAGTCCTGGTCCCCACCAAGCAGCCTCCCAGGTGACCAGTGCTGGGCCTGGGACAGGGACTACTGTGTCCTTGGCTGCCTCCTCTCCTGCTACCCTTACCCCGTTCAACCCACAGAGGCCCCCAGCTGAGGTTGGTTTGACCTTTGAAGATATTGCTGTGCGCTTCTCTAAGAAGGAATGGTGCCTCCTTGATGAGGCTCAGAGACACCTGTTCCTGGAAGTGATGCTGGAGAACTTTGAACTCATATCCTCTCTAGGTTGCTGCTGTGGAGCAGAGGATGTGGAGGCACCTACTGAACAACATGTTTCTGTGACAGTGTCACAGGCAAAGAACCCCAGTGTAGCTTTGTCCTTCCAGAAGAGTCATCCCTGTGAGAGTTGTGGGCCAGTCCTGAGAGACATTTTCCACTTGGTTGAGCAGCAGGGAACACAACACAGCCTGAAACTGTTGAGGTGTGGGGCATGTGCAAAGCAGTTTTATTTCAGCAAGAAAGCCATTGGCTGCAACCAGACACTTGCTCAGGATCATAGTGTCCGTAATGGAATACAGTGTCTGGTATGCCGTGAATGTGAGAAATCTTTTACAAAAATCTCTGATCTCCATTATCATCAGAAATTCCACACAGGAGAAAGGCCATACGAGTGCAATGAATGTGGGATGTGCTATAAAAAACACTCCTCACTCATTCAACACCAGCAAGTTCATTCAATAGAAAAGCGTCACGAATGTGCCGAATGTGGGAGATGCTTTAGCCAAAGGGGACCCCTTGTGCAACACCAGAGAGTTCATACTGGAGAAAAGCCATATAAATGTGATGAGTGTGGGAAATCCTTTAGTCAAACTTCAACCCTCGTTCAACACCAGAGAGTTCACACTGGAGAAAAGCCATATGAGTGTGTTGAATGTGGGAAATATTTTGCCAGAATCTCTGGCCTTTATTGTCATCAGAGACTTCACACTGGAGAAAGGCATTATAAGTGCAGTCAGTGTGGGAAATCTTTTACCAGGAGCTGTCATTTGAGTTTTCATCAGAAAAGTCACACTGGAGAAAGGCCTTATAAGTGCAATGAATGTGGGAAATCTTTTGTCACGACTTCTCAGTTGAGATATCATCAGAAATGTCACACTGAAGAAAAACATGAATGCAGTCAGAGTGGGAAATCTTTTACCAGTAGCGGAGGCCTCTGTTATCATCAGAGACGTCACACTGAAGGAAAACATGAATGCAGTCAGTGTGGGAAATCTTTTACCACTAGCGGAGGCCTCCGTTATCATGAGAGACTTCACACTGGAGAAAGGCCTTATGAGTGCAGTCAGTGTGGGAAATCTTTTGCCACTAGGGAAGGCCTTCGTCACCATCAGAGACTTCACACTGGAGAAAAACATGAATGCAGTCATTGTGGGAAATCTTTTACCACTAGGAGAAGCCTCCTTTATCATCAGAGACTTCACACTGGAGAAAGGCCTTATGAGTGCAGTCAGTGTGGGAAATCTTTTGCCACTAGGGAAGGCCTTCGTCACCATCAGAGACTTCACACTGGAGAAAAACATGAATGCAGTCATTGTGGGAAATCTTTTACCACTAGGAGTAGCCTCTGTTGTCATCAGAGACTTCACACTGGAGAAAGACCTTATGAGTGCATTCATTGTGGAAAATCTTTTACTCGTAGGAGTAATCTCCTTGGTCATCAGAGACTTCACACTGGAGAAAGGCCTTATGAGTGCAGTCAGTGTGGGAAATCTTTTACCAGTAGGAGGAGCCTCCATTGTCATCAGACAGTTCACACTGGAGAAGGGCCTTATAAATGCAGCGAATGTGGGAAATCATTTGCCTTGAACAAACAGCTTCATCGTCATAAGAGAGTTCACACTGGAGAAAGGCCTTATGAGTGCAGTCAGTGTGGGAAATCTTTTAGCACTAGTGAAGGCCTCCGTCGTCATCAGAGAGTTCACACTGGAGAAAGGCCTTATGAGTGCAGCCAGTGTGGGAAATCTTATACCAAGAGTGAAGGCCTCCGTCGTCATCAGAGACTTCACACTGGAGAAAAACCTTATGAATGTAGTCAGTGTGGCAAATCTTTTACCACTAGCAAAAGCCTCCATTATCATCAGGGACTTCACACTGGAGAAAGGCCTTATGAATGCAGTGAATGTGGGAAATCGTTTGCCGTGAAGAAATACTTGCATCATCATCAGAGAGTTCACATGAGAAAGGCCTCAGGATTGCCATGAATGTGGGAAATATTTTGCCAGAAACAGTCCTTCATTGTCATCAGAGTGTTCACAGGGTGTGCCCATACATTTAAAGACGATCATTTTCAAAGATCGTGCAAAGGGCCATGTGTCCTAATGTCTGCAATTCCATTCGTGATGGTCACTTGGATGTAGGACAGTAGGGTTTAGGAGGAACCATAATTGCTACAGAATAGGTGGCCTATTGGGGATTGTGCATAATGCTTAAAATGGGGATGGGTTTCATTTATCTTCATCAATAACTTGTAATGCAATGTCCAAGTAAATGGAGAGGTGAATGTTTAACTTAAATTAGGAAATTGGGATTTAAGCCAATTGCACATTTTTGGCATTCTTCTAGCAGTTTATGACAGAATTAATTCCTCCACCTCCTAGAAAAGAATTGGTTTGGTCAATCGTCCTTTAGTTAAACTTTTTTTGTAACTTTGCTATGTCATTGATCGATTTCATTTTTTCTAATGGTTTGTGGTGAGCCTTTTTTCAGATGTGCATTTGCTATCTCTATATTTGGTTAAATGTCTGAGCATATGTTCTGCCAAATCTATGAATTTTGGCAGTTTTCTTTAACAAATGGACAGTGAAACAACAAAAATGAAGGTTAGCATTTCTCTCAGTTTGCATCATTTTTGCTTTGTAGGATAAGTGTTTTTCATATTGGAAAATAAAATAAAATCAACAATTGACTCAAGATATGGGTCTTAATTCATTACTTTAGATGTGAGTTCCTAGTTTTCCCAGCACTGTTTATTGAAGAGAAACTATCCTTTCCCAACTGTATATTATTGGCTTGTTTGTCAGAGAGGAGTTGGCAGTATAAGCAGGGGCTAGAGGACTGCTTGGAAATAGGTCATTCTTGGGGACATCACGGTGGGCTGCAGAGGTTATCAAGATGAGGCACTAAGGGGAAGGGAAAAATGAACCAGCCTGAGACTGATCTTCACAGTCAGTTTAGAGGAAGCACTGCAGTGTGACAAGAGTTGAAATTTGCACTAACTAGATGACCTTTCAAAGAATAGGAGCTCCTTTCACCATGAGATAGAGTTTCTAAGAAATAAAGTTTGTTCAGACTTTTAAATAGAGTAAGACAGTGGCTTACACAGTTCTCAGTTCCCGCAATATTGCCATGATGTACTAGTTCTGTTATCCCTTTTTATAGAACAGGAAGCTAAGGCTTAGCAGAGTGAGCCAAACTCCCAAATCACAGGGCTAATAAGTGACACAGCCACAGACTGTGCTGCTCGGAGCTTCTGGGTTAAAGATTCTTCCTTAGTTCTGCCTCATTGTCAGCCACTGTCCTGCTCTGTCTGTATCTCTACCTGTCCCGCTGTCTCTGCTGTGTGAATTGTGTCCTTGTCCATTTCTCATAGGAGACCTTCTCAGCCTCCTCTTGTAGTTAACAGTTTTCTGCCTCTAGAATGACTTCCCATTCTTCACTGTGTCTAATGAGAACAAGTTCCTCTTTTCTCCTGTGGCCACTTTTCATTGCACTGTCCCCACATGGCATAAGCATGAGAGCCCTCCCTCTCCCTGACCTGGCGCCTCTGTGTGATGTATGGGCAGTAGGAGAGGACAGCAATGGTAAGGCCCCATCTTCTCAGACTGGCTCCACTCCCGCACAGAGACCATCTCTCCAGTAAACAGCATTGCAAGTACTGGACATACAAAAGGAAAGTCCACCTTTGCCCCTAACCCCAAAATTTCTATCAAGACAGAAATGTGACACCATTTTCACTTGGCTCACTTCCTGATCCAGCAAAGATGGAAAGGCATGCAAATTTCCAGTGTCTGCGTGGGTTAATCTTGGGGTCATAAACTAATAAAACCTCATTGGCTGAAAGTTCAGCTTTTTAATTGTTTTAAAACCTTAAACACATATGTTTGCATTTTACCCATCAATCCAAATCCAGCTATTCTCAAGAAATAACCAGACAAATTGTAAAATATACATTAAAAGATAATGATTATATCATTCAGAATACAAAAGAAGAGTGCAATAACACAAAAATATTTTCAAAAGTGGATAAATTGGTTTTGGTAAATCCATGTAATGGACTGCTTGCTTGCATTAGCAACACAGTTGAACCTTGAGCAGCTAGGGGTTAGGGCACCAACCCCCCATTCTGCCATAGTGGAAAATTTGAGTGTAACTGTTGACTCTAAAAGCTTAACTACAATCATACCTTGGTATCCACAGAGGATTGCTTCCAGGACCTCCCAGTGGATACCAAAATCCATGGATGTTCAAGTTTCTTATTAAAAACTAGAGGCCTGGTGCATGATATTAGTGCACTGGGGGTTGGGGGGAGGGGTTGTCCCTCAGCCTGTCCTGCACCCTCTTGCAGTCCTGGGCTCTCATTCTGAGGCTCTCGCAGTCTGGAACCCCTCGCTCTTTACCACCCACTTGTAGGGGAGGCAGGAGAGTCTCCCACCACCTACGCTGCACTCACCAGCCTTGAGTCCAGCTTCAGGCTGAAAGGCGCTCCCCCTGTGGGAGCCCACTGACCACCAGGGCTCAGCTCCTGTGTTAAGCATCTTCTCCCGGTGGTCAGTGCACATAGCGACCGCTTGTTCTGGTGTTTGGTCAATTTGCATATTGGGGTTTTATTATATAGGATGGCATAGAACAGTGCCTACAGTCAGCCCTCTACATCTGCAGATTCCCAACCATAGAGAAAACACTTTTTTATCCTCAGTTGGTTGAATCCATGAATGTAAAACCTGGGAGTATAGGACTGATTGTGTACTTACTGAAAAAAATCAACGTATGAGTGGACCCACACAATACAAACTTGATTTTCTGTGAGAAGCTTAAAGGTAAATTCAAGTCTGTGATAGCATAACCTGTTTGGAAATTTTGACTTTTTCTTTTCAGGTATGAACCAACCACCAACAAACGAAAGAGTATCTAAAAGATCCACTAGGAGCATGAGTAGTAAAGCAATCATGGGGTTCTCCGTCAGTAGGTAAAGGAAGGAGGTTGGCCAGGGTTAGATTATTTCAGCAATTCAATATATGGAATAAATGCTTTTCATATTGGTGTGTGAGGAGGAAGGTAACAGTGTATCACAGGAGGTGACTTGAAACCAAATTTCATTAGGCAGCAGTGGAAAATGAGAGTTTTCTGTCTATAAAAGTCTGTACAGCACAGGGAAGTGCATTGGAGACCTGAGAACTAAGTCCATTGAAGCTTCCTCCAGCTTTGCTGCTGCTGCTGCCATAGTTCTTGAGCAGCGGACATGCCTTGTTACTGCTGCTAAGGGTTATGGGCCTCTGGTCAGTGCCCCGCTGAGCCATATTGGAGCCTGTGCCCTTAGGTACATGTTTTTATTTATTTGTTAAATGATTGCCTTTTTCCAGAACATTTTTTTTCAAGTGGAAAAATATTTAAAAATGGAAAAGTAGGTTATTATAATTCACATTATTTTTAGCTTAAATATATTATTTATAGCAAAAAGAGTTTATTATAATTGAACATTCCTGGGTTTAATAAAAAGTAAATTCATCCAGGAACAATAAAAGAGTAATAAATTTATTTATATGAAAATAAAATTATTGTAAGAAAACAAGGAAAGTCTAAATGACAAGCTGAGAGAAACTATTTATAACATGTAACATACATGAATATATAACATCGCTAACATACAAGAACTTTTAAAAATTGAGCGGGAAAAGTTGCAGAAATGTGATGCATGAGTCAAAGACATGAACAGGTGATTCACACACACAAAAAAAAGAATAAAAAATATTAAGTATATGAAAAACTATTCAACCATTTAATAAGAAAAATGCACATTAAAATAACACTGAGATATTTCTCACCTATCAGATTAGTAAAAATTAAAAAGTACACCAACACATTATGTTGGCAAGCCTGAGGGGAAATAGGGACTCTTAGACATCACTGTTCAGAATGCAAATTGGTGTGCTAATTTTGGGAAAGCAGGCAATATCTAACAAAATGACACATGCTTTTCCCAGTTTACCCTGGTCAAACATCTCCAGTTGTACAAGAATATGTATGCCCAAAGTAATTCATTTTAGCATTGTACTTGCAAAATCCTAGAAACAACCTAAATAATTGACATGGCAGAATGGCTGACTGAACAACAGTAGATCCATCCACGGGAATACTATACAGCTATAAAAAGGAGAACAATATCTATAAACTGATATGGAATGACTTCCAAGATATATTGTTCAATGAAAGAGCAAAATCTGAGAAAATATGTCACTTTTTGTGAAAGGAGAAATAAGAAAATATATATGTCATCTATACGATTATACAAAAAGAAACTTGGGAAAGGTAACCCAGAAATCAATGAGATTGGTTACATCCAGGGAGTGGGTGGAAACGGGGTGAAAATAATGAGATGGTGGAAACAGGGTAGAAAAATGGCAACAGTGAGACTTGGTAGAATTTATGGTTTTGTGCAGTTCTGACTTTTAGAACCAGGTTAACATTTCACATACCCAACCTGTTCAATGAATAAAATTAAGTATAAGCCCTAACCGGTTTGGCTCAGTGGATAGAGCGTCAGCCTGTGGACTGAAGGGCCCCAGGTTCGATTCCGGTCAAGGGCATGTACCTTGGTTGCAGGCACATCCCCAGTAGGGAGGGAGTGTGCAGGAGGCAGCTGATTGATGTTTCTCTCTCATGGATGTTTCTAACTCTATCCCTCTCCCTTCTTCTCTGTATAAAATCAATAAAATATATTTTTTTAAAAAAAAGAATAAAAGAGGAAACTCTAACATAGAATACAATTGGGAGAAAATGAACCTGAAATGAATGTCAGACATAGTGAAAAGGGGAGTACATTTTGAACCAGTATTTTGCCTCCATACTCACAAGTTGTAACGAATATTGAATTCTATGTAGTAGATTTGCTTTCCATAGCAGACGTAGCAATTATGCAACTATATTTGATGTATTCTAGGATTAAGCAGATAAGTAAATATATTGTAGATAATTGAAGGCTGGTTTTTCACTTTCGGAGAAGGAAATTACATATGGAAAGGGTGGGCGTGGACCTGCAGACTGAAGGGTCCTGAGTTTGATTCTGTTCAAGGGCACATGCCCACATTGCGGGCTCCATCCCAAGGTGGGGAGCATGCAAGAGGCAGCCTATCAATTATTCTCTCTCATCATTGATGTTTCTATCTCTTTCTCCTCTCCCTTCCTCTCCAAAATCAATGAAAAAATTTTTAAATTTTTTTATTCTTTTAAGGGAAAGAAAGAAAGGGAAGAGGTTGAAATGAACCTTATGTGTTTGATTGGACCTGGAGGTATCCTATGACCTCTTCGTTTTTAAGATGGATAGATACGGAGTGTGGACGAAATGAGCCCCATGCTGACCTGACAAGCTCAGGGAAGGCCTGCATGGCGGTCTTACAAACTCAGAGACCTAAAGTAACCACAGAGGATGGTCTGAAATTAAACTTTAAGTAAAAGCAGTAATGGTGGGTAGTTACATTCTAGGCCAGTGTCTTCACTGACAAGGTCAACCTTTACCTTAACTGAGCCTATCTGTCTTTTTGCATCTGTAATAACAAATTCCTGAAATGTCTGAGTAACTTGTAACTTCCCTTTTTCCGAACCCCTTGGGGCACAACCTAATGTGCCTGAGTGACTGGACAGATACACAAATTCCTTCATTGTTATTTTTATCATGTTAATTTTTGACTGTTTACTATCCTATACCCATCTAAGTATCCTGCCATCCTCCAGAGCACTATCCCAATCCATTGAAATACTGCTTCCTGGCAACTGCGAATAGTTTGGCTCAAATAAATTCAGAAAAATTCTTTACAAGCCTGAATGTTTTTATACTAACACAGCAGTTCTCAACCTGTGGGTCGAGACCCCTTTGAGGGTTGAACGACCCTTTTACAGGGGTTGCCTAAGACCATGGGAAAACAAATATTTACATAATGATTCATAACAGTAGCAAAATTACAGTTATGAAGTAGCAACGAAAATAATTTTATGGTTGGGGGTCATCACAATATGAGGAACTGTGTTAAAGAGTTGGGGCATTAGGAAGGTGGAGAACCACTGTACTAACAGCTACATAGGAAAAAAAAAATAAGAGGATGATAGATTTGTGTGCTTGTGTTTGTGTGTATATATTTATGCTCGGTACATAGACGTGTGTATGTATATATATACCACATACATATACATAATATAAATGTGTAAATATATTTAAATGTACACTTATATGTATGTATACATTGTATATATCCTTACTGTATACATATATGCCGGGGTTCTTGTCCCAGCATTACAAAGTGTTCAGCAATCTAGAGAAAGGCTGTGCATAGATTAGTAGTGCAAAGACAAGAGATAATTTTGAAAGGCATTGGGGGTCAGAGGAGCTTCAGCTAAAGGAGCTAAAGACTCCAAATTCTTAGTTTTTCTTCCTTCTTGTCTCAGGAACCCATGCTTTTTATTAACACAAATTGTCCTAAGACAAGGTGGAATCATATACTTCAAAGGGTAGGTTTCAAAGGGTAGGGCTTACAGAAGCATTGTAAGATTGGGGAATAGCCTACAGCTGTTCAGGTATTTGGCCAACAGGAGGCAATAACATGTAGATTAAGATGCCCTGAGCTGTCTGGCAAAAAACAATAATCCTATTCAGGTTTGTGGGAAGTGCTTATTACCCATTCCAACATATGTGATTACATATGTGTCTCAGCCCTTGTTGAGCTCCCAAATTTCATCAACTTTTTGATAAAACTCTTATAATTATAAGATGCTGGAATTGGCTCCCGGCACATACATATGTGTATATATTTAAAGCATATGGTAAAGGCCATGCACAGACATCAGGTCCTGGGAAGGCAGAGTTTTAATTACACCCCTCTTTCCAGCTACAATAGGGCACATATTTGGCAGCAGAGAAATCACCAGCTCTACCAGTGTTGGCTCTCACCTTCCCGGTGAGGCCTTAGATGCAGAGCAGCCAAGACTCCATGGTGCCAAGACCACAGCCTGGTGTCCCCATGTCCCAATTCAGGTCCCACACCTCCCTGTCACCACAATGACCTGCCCAACAACTCCAACTTAAAGATCTCACCTCTCCTAGAAGGTTTCTGGCTTTCCATACAAACAGAAACACTGGCAAGACCAGAGTGAACCCAACTACCTCATGGATCCTACAGCCATGGGGTGCAGGCCTACCCCAAAGCTACACACACACACACACACATACATGCACTCCAGGAAGAGCTAGTGCTGAGGGACAACGAGTGGCTGTGGGAATGCAGCAGCTACAAAGTGAGGACAACTCTGACAGGAATCGGCCAAGTAAAAGCAGATTCAGGCTTCCTCACCAGGAAGAGAGAAGGCACCAGAGGTCAGAAAGGTGGGTCGTCAGGTGACCTCTTTTTGGGGAAGGGCTGGATTCTGCCCAAGAAGAGCACCTCCTGCATAGAAAGAAAGTGTCTTCAGGCAAAGAACCGCACCTGACAATCCATCTTCCTACCTGAACTCTGACCCACCGCCCTGTTCCCATCACCCTCCTAAGGGTCATCTGGATGTGGGCATCGTCCTCCCAGCCTGGACACCAGTGCCTGCCGAGCCACACTGCTTGGCCTCTTGGCAGCTAACCCTAGACCACAGGACACTGTGACCCTCTCCCAGATAGAGAAGAACATCAGTGTGCCCAGGAAAAATTCTTCCAGGCCCTGAGTAGGAGCAGGGTGATGGGAGGAAGGCAGGCCACCGCCCAGAAATACGCCTCTCAGAGTCCACAAGTCGCCATTGTGGGGAAGCTCAGGGCAGCAGAAGGGCACCCTCTCTCCCCTCTTCAGGGGAGAACTCCCACACTGCAAAGCCTAAGGCCGGGCAGACCCACTGAAGGAGCAGAGGCAAGCTCAGAGTTGTCACAGAACCTGGTTAACGTGGCCTGGGCAGCAGACTGCTGTAAGCCACCATGAAACAATGGCTAGTTCAGTTCTTGCAAACCTCAGTTTGCGTCTCTTGGGGTCAGCAAGAACAGCACCAGGTGTTAGATAAGAGGGGTCAGAGCGGACCTGGGTTCAGCAACCTTGGTACTTGAGTTCTGGCTAGAAAAGAGTTCAGAGCCAAGAGTCAAACTATAAGAGAACATTTATTTAGAAAATCAAGAGGTAATGTAAGTAAATCATAGAAGAAATGGGCTTAGGAAACAAGTTATAGAGGCAAAGAAAGTGCCCTTGTAGTTTAGAAGTGAGTAAGGTAAAGGTGAGAGGGGTGGGCATCAGGGAGGGGGATGGAAAGGTGCTGGTGGGCTCCCTGGAAGGAGAGCACCCTGGGTCCTCCCTCCTAAGGGTTTAAGGGTGGAGATTTTAGGGGAGGTCCCAGAGGGAAGGTCTCAGTAGAACATTCAGCAGCTTTCCAGGTGTGTCCTTTGGAAGGTCAAGGTCTCCATGGATTGATTGGTCTGCACCAGGGCAGGGGTGCAGCTGGTCCTGAGGTAGCTATGGTGTCGCTTGTCTGGTTTTGCTGCTTTTCTGGACCTGGAGCTGAACTACAACCGAGGCCTAGATGTTATCTTTAGGGAAGAAAATGTTAGGGAAGTCTAAACAGTACCACTAGCGATGTGAAAAGCCAGGGGGTCCAAACTGCTCGACCAGTGATATGCTCAGGGAGGGCAGGTTACCCCGGGGATGACAAGATTCTTGTTTTCCCAGTGTTGCCCCTTGTTGGGCATCCTGCACTTCCCACCTGGTGACCTGTACCTGGCACACTGTCCTTGCTCTGCTCATGTCAGTCTAACTGCCCATAAGCATTTCAGATGGGGCAAACAGGGAGCCATAACAGGCTCCAGACCCTGCTGACCCTCTGATGCCCTTCCCAGAGCAAGAGGACTGGGCCCCTGCCAGCTGGCCGCACACCTGCCTATCTAGGTGAGCATGCATCCACCCAATCCCTGCCCCAGGGCACAAAGGCAGAGACAGAGCAGCCCATTCAGGAAATCTGCCCACCCCAGGGCCCTCAGACTCCAGGGTATCACTTGTTCTTCGAGAGCCTTCTGAGCATCCAATGAAATGAAAAAGGAAAGTGCTTTGCAAACAGTAAAGCACCCTGCAAGCGCCCAGTAGGGTTTAAGGGGAGGAAATCCAGGAAGGTGCTCAGGTGCTAGACCAGCAGGAGAGGCACACTGGAGGATCCCAGGAGAATCCTGCTGGAGACGGTGCCACCCAGAAGGATTTTAGGGAAATGGGTCAGTGCCAGCGACAGAGGCAGGATTGCCTGGCAGACACCCCCAGTGCAGCCTGTGGTGCCAGGCAGGACTCACTGCCAGGAACGGGCCACAGGGAGGAGATTAGCGGTGGCAGGAAGTGGCCCAGGGAAGCAGGGACTCAGCCTGCCAACCCCCCACAGAGGGTACAGGCAGAAATCGCTGCCAGCACTGGCAGGCACTGGCTCCCAGCAGGACTCGGCTCCCAGGAGTGCATCTGGGCCCAGGACTGGATGGCAGGAGGGAGTAGGCAAGCTGTTGGCCCTGCCTGGGAGGAGGTACCAGCGCCTCTAGGAACCCCTGTGGGCTGGGTTTGGCACCCACCACTCTGTTCACCACAGCTGAGGATCATAAGCCCCAGTGGAGAGGCTGTGGATGCAGAGGGGCCACATACCACACCTGACAAGCTCAGGGGCGGCCTGCTTGGCGGCCTTACAAACTCAGAGGCCTGAAGTACCCACAAAGGATGGTCTGAAATTAAAACTTTCTAACTAAAAGCAGAGAACATGGCAGGCAGTCACATCCTAGGCCTAGTACCTTCTCTGACAAAGGTTAATCTTTACCTTAAGTGAGCCTGGCTATTGTCTTCTTGCATCTACGAAAACCTACCTTTGGAATGTCAGGGTAATTTCTGTTTTCCAGACGCCTCCAAGACAGGCATTGGCTCTGTGGAGACAACCAATCCACTCGTTGTTATTGTTTTCATGTTACTTATTGACTCTTAACTACCCTGCACCCACCTGTGTAAAGAAACATGTCTACCATTTTACTTTATATCCAATCTCCCACGTTCCCCCCACTCCTTTGCTTTCTCCCACTTCCTAATCTATCACCAATGAATTTCATGTAACCCACTTATGAATTCTCATATATATCCTATATAATAATAGACAAATATGCAAATTGACCATACCTCTGACACACCCATAAGTCACGCCCACAAGCCACGCCCACCATCCAATCAGAGCGATTATGCAAATTAACCCAAACCAAGATGGCTACAGCCACAGAGAGCAAGGTTTCCTAGGTAACAGAGGAAGCCAAGCTTTCTGCCAGCCGTTGCAGGCCTAAGCCTCCACTCAAGCTACAAAGTTTCAGTTATAGAAGGTAAACAAATTCAAACAAATGGCAGCAGAATGGAGCTTGAGAGAGCAGGCCAGAGTTGCCGCTGGCAACAGGGGAAGCAAAGCTTTCCACACACCCTGGCTGGGCCCACCCGCTTAAGGCAACAAAGTTTCAATTATAACCCCAACACAAATGGATTCGGGCCTCGGAGGGAGCCCCAGGCTTGGCTCTGCTCCAGGCTACAAAGTTTCAGTTGTAGAAGGAAAATAAATTCCAGATACCAGGGTCTCTGCTTGCGTCCCAGGGGGCGTGGCCCACCTGCAAACCACCACAGGCCCCTCGCTCAGGCCACCCCATACCCCAAGGGAACCCCACCTTGATCAGGGACACCCTTCAGGGCAAACCAGCTGGCCCTCACCCCTGTACCAGGCCTCTATCCTATCTAATAAAAGAGAACTATGCAGATTGATCATCACTGCAACACACAATATAGCTGCCCCCATGTGGTCAAAGATCCTTCCCCCCTGTGGACACAAGATGGCCACCACAAGATGGCCAGCAGGAGAGGGCAGTTGGGAGGCACCCGGCCTGCAAGGGAGGGCAGTTGGGAGGCACCCTGCCTGCAAGGGAGGGCAGTTGAGAGGGACCAGGCTTGCAAGGGAGGGCAGTTGAGAGAGATCAGGCCTGCAAGGAAGGGCAGTTGGAGGTGATCAACCCTGCAGGAGAGGGCAGTTAGGGGTGACCAGGCCAGCAGAGGAGGGAAGTTGGGGGCAAACAGTCTGGCATGGGAGTGATTAGGGGGTGATCAGGCTGGCAGGCAGAAGCAGTTAGGGGCAATCAGGAAGGCAGACAGGCAAGCAGTTGGGAGCCAGCAGTCCTGGATTATGAGAGGGATGTCCGACTGCCCGTTTAGGCCCGATCCCAGGGATCGGGCCTAAACGGGCAGTCAGACATCCTTTGAGGGGTCTGAGATTGGAGAGGGTACAGGCTGGGCTGAGGGACAAACCCCCTCCGTGCACGAATTTCGTGCACTGGGCCTCTAGTATATATATATTATTGATTTCAAAGAGGAAGGGAAAGAGAGAGAGATAGGAACATCAATGATCAGACAGAATCATTGATTGGCATGCCCCACACTGGGGGGTCCAGCCTGCAACTTGGGCATGTGCCCTAACTGGGAATGAAACCTTGACCTTCTGGTTCATAGGTTGATGCTCAACCACTGAACGATGCCAGCCTGGCATGGATTCTCTTTGGATTGTAATATATACAATAAGGTTTAAAACTGCCATTCTGTGCATTTTCTCAATCCATTGAGGTTTTGCTTCAGGCAAGTGCTGTCAGTCTGGCTAAGAAGCTCACAAACATTCCCTACTGTTTCTTACAGTGACAGACCTACAGCCCGGAGCAGGATTCCTCACCCAGCTGTGCCCTCCCCCTTCCAGGAGTGACTCTCAAATATTTAACAACTGAGACAGAAGGTGGCAGTGGAGGAAGAAGTTCCCACAAACTGGCCCTGAGAGTGACTGCCGCCCTCCCCCAGCAGTCACGGTCTCAGGGGCCTCAGCAGCATCTGAGAGGCCAGTCCAGTTCCTGGGACATTGTCTTCCCTCTGGTCCAGTGAACATAGAGAGCAGGAGAGGGGGGAAGGACACTGATGAGCTGACAGTGTGCGGGACAGTGAGCCAGGTGCCCAACCCCTGATTGTGCTCACCCAGGGGGTTTGGGGGCCCAGCCATTTCCAAATGGCATGTAGTGTTCAATATTTTAGTAACTGGTGCTGCCTGTCAATGTAAGAATTGTTCAAACCAGTAGAGAATTTTTGTGGGTATTTTAGGGGCAGAAATAGAATAGTGGGGATGAGCTATAATTATAAGAAATATTAAGCATGCTCTGTTCTGATTAGAGAAAGCACATTCTAACCTGGCTGGGAGTTCTATGCTTTGAAGACGTGGGAGTTAACCTCAGAATGCAGTCCGTCCATTCTCCTTTTAGGAGAATTGCCTATCATTATGGAAAGATGAACAACCTTGTTGCTGAAACAATGGAGTCCCGGAGGTGCACACCTTTGCTTGAGCACACACACACACACACACACACACACACACACACACACCTATTGCCTGTAGCCATTGTTCCTGTTATTCCTTTTGCCTACTTCCCCATGTAATCTTTGTCCTTCTGTTACCAAGGAGACCTCCGTTCTTGTCTTCTTGAGAGAAAGATTTCAAAATGTAGAAAAACAAGTAAGAATTTATTGACCGCAGCAAAAATATGCTTAGGAGAGTGAAACAAGGAAGAACATAGAAGAAGCAACAGGAGAGCCCAGGCTCACTGAGAAGTCAGAGAAAAGGGGGCCTTGGAGACAGGCTCAGGGGGTTAGCCCAGGACCAGCTGCCGCTGCCCATTGCTCCCCTGGTTGCAAGTGTCATGGGGTCCCTTAGAAGTTGGGGTGCACCTGCCTGTGGGGGAAGGAGATGAGGAGGGAATGGCACGGAGAGCATGCACTGGGTCCTTTGTTCTGAGCGTATTTATCTCCTTCTGCAGGTGGAAATCTTAGGGGTGGTCTCAGGAGAGAGAGATAGAAACATCGATGCTGAGAGAGAATTATTGATCAGCCACCTTTTGTATGCTTCCTACTGGGGACTGAGCCCAAAACCCAGGCATGTGCCCTGACAGGGAATCAAACTGCTGCCCTGGTCTGTGTGGCTAAGTGGTTAGATCATCACCTAGCTTACTGAGAGGTCTCAGGTTCAATTCCCGGTCAAGGGCATATACCTGGGTTGCAGTACGATTCCCACCCTGGTTGGGGCACATGTGGGAGTCAATGTGTCTCTCTCACTCCGATGTTTCTCTCTCTCCCCCTCTCCCACCCTTCTTCCCTTCCACCCTCTCAGAAAAGCAATGGGAAAAAAATATCCTCGGGTAAAGATTTAAAAAATAGGATTCCTTGGAAATAATCAAACCTTAGGACTAGGTTCCCTTAAGGTAGGTACCTGTGTGGTGGGCAGTTGAACAGACATGAGCAGAGCAAAGATGATGGGCCAGGTGAGGATTTAAAAAATAGGATTCTGCCCAATGAAGTAGGCCACGCTACCATCAATGCTAGTGTTCTTACAATTCATGCCATGCTGCTTATTAAACATTTTTCCCATCATCCTTGGAAATAAGCAAACCTTAGGAGTAGGTTCCTTTAATGTAGGTACCTGTGTGGTAGGGAGTTAAACAGACATGAGCAGAGCAAGGATGATGGGCCGGGCACAGAAGGTTACCAGGGTGGAAAGCCCTGGGTGTCTATCAAGAGGCAATTGTGTTGCAGAAGACCAAAGAAAACCAAGGATGCTTCAAAGAAGAGGAGAGACACTGTTTAATACACTGGCGGACTCAGGGAACACCCTTCCAAATCTGAGTGAAGGAACACGCATGGGGCTTTCCTTTAATCTCCCTTTTATCCCGCAAATATGGATTATGCTTCCGGTCCTTTTGACGGGCCTTGCAAGAAGGCCCCAGGTGTTGGGGGTCTCCAGGCCATATCTGATGGTCTGGCCTGACGCCAGCATTAATAACCCTCCCTCAAGGGCAGTGCACTGTTCACAGTAACAGGTTCTGCAAGACCAGTATCTGGGAAGAAGGTAGTGACTTAATAACAGGTTATCAAGAATGTACACTGAGCTTGCTGGCATGGATTCAGACCACTATCCCCCAAATATCAGGATTACATTGGAATTAGCCCTTTTTAGCTTTCTCATTCCCCCTCTTCCCCTTGTCCCACAAGCTTCTCTTAGCCTTGTGGTACAAGGACTATGGGATATTATGCGGAACATGGATGACGACCTCTCTTAACTGCTTCCAGCTAAGAAGGGATGATGACAAAGGGGTTAGCATCCCATTAGGGCAGCAGTTCTCAACTTAATCCATTGTTTAAACCCATCCATTAAGTGCATCTTTTTAGGTAATAATGTTTTTAGTTGTATAATAACATTTGAATACTTTCAAGATCCTAATTCCTATTATTTGCTAGACATTTATCTTAACTATATTTTATTTATTTTTAACAAAATTCTATAAATCTTGCCTGATATTTCCAACAGTTGGGTTATTTATTTTGTCTTTTTGTTTCTGTTTTAACTTGTGATCGTTGATTATAAGGTCATATCTCTTTCTAGATCAAGTAAGTTTTTTATTTAAAAATATAAACAATCCTAATATGTATAATTTATATTTTGTTAACACTTTGTACATATTAAACCTGATCAGGAACAAGATAAGTATAATTTTTTAATTTCAATAATCTCTCCTATATAAAAAAATAAATATAATAGACCACAATCAAAGACTCATGAATTATTATGTTTATGACAATTTTATTGACATTGGGAACCATTTGAAAGAATTCACTGATGGACTATATAAAAAGACATTCATAATTTGAAATAGATTGAAATACATTGCTTACATAAAAATATATCATTGTGGAGATTTCAAGATGGCTACAGAGTAGGTGAAAGCTACCCTCGCCACATCCAGGTGCCAAACCAGATTTACAGCAAAATTATAGAGCAATGAACCTAAATGAATGACTGAAGGACAGCTGAACAGGACCATTACATCCAAGGATTTATCAAAGAAGCTACATAGAGACTTGTAAGAAGGGCAGTGATGTGAAGAGGGCTGGCCCTTGAATCTGACTGAGGAGCCAGAGGGATATCTTAGCTATAAAAGTACTGCCTGAGGAGCATAGGGACTCAACCCCATGCCAGGACCTCCCACCCAGAGCACTAGGGCTAGAAAGAGGAGCCTGCATAGCATCAGGCAGTGGAAATTGGTAGGGACTCCATAGGAGGAGGAGAGAGTCTGCCAGAATACCAGGTGCTGTCTTAACGTGTCACTGCACAGGAGCTTGCTCTCAGGAACTCACCAAGAGCTCACATAGAGTGAAGGTGATCCAGGGCATCGGTAGCCATAAAGAGATCTGGTGATGTGGCCCCAAAGAGAGAACTGGAGGGTCAACTACCTCGGTCAATATCCTGTATCACCCTCAGGCACCAACTTCCCAGGGTCAGGCACTCTTATTATTTTTTGTTTGTTTCTTTGTTTTTAATTTATTGTTGACACTATTACAAATGTCCCCCCATTCCTCCCCGTCCTTTACCCACTCTACCCAGCCTCCATTTTCCCTCCCTCTGGCCATCACCACACTGTTGTCTATGTCCATGGGCTATGCATATATGTTCTTTGGCTAATCTCTTTACCTTCTTTCATCCAGTCCTCCCGTATCCCCCTCCCATCTGACCTCTGTCAGTCTCGTCCATGTATGCATTCCTCTGATTATCTTTTTTTCTTCAGAGGCATAGATACATAGAAAAGACTAACAGCTGTATGTTAATAAAATATTTTTAAAATAGCCAAAACCAGTTTGGCTTGGTGGACAGAGGGTCGGCCTGCAGACTAAAAGGTCCCAGGTTCGATTCTGGTCAAGGGCATGAACCTTGGTTGCGGGCACATCCCCGGTAGGGGGTGTACAGGAGGCAGCTGATAGATGTTTCTCTCTCTTCGATGTTTCTAGCTCTCTATCCCTCTCCCTTCCTCTCTGTAAAAAATCAATAAAATATATTTTTAAAATGTTTTTTAAATAAATAAAATACATACATAGACATGTATACAATATTTTTAAACTCAATGAGCTTATAATATTTAGTTGGGTAAATAAAACACAGATGTTTATATATATATGTACTAGAGACCCAGTGCACGAAATTCATGCATGTGTAGGGTCCCTAGGTATGGCAGGCGATTAGGGCCGATCAGGGCCTTTCAACTGCCAGCCAGAGCCCTCCTTTTGGCTGCCAGTCAGGGCCTCCCTTCCCCAGCTGCCAGCTAGGGCCTTCCTTCATTCTGCACTGCCCCCTGGTGGTCAGCGCACATCATAGTAAGTTATCGGTCTCCCGGTTGAACTCCCGTGGGGACAATTTGCATATTAGCCTTTTAGATATAGAGATAGAAGATATATGTATGTGTGTGTGTGTGTATGTGTGTATATGTATATTATAATTATGTATATATATGTATATATATCATTGCATTCTGAAGTTAAGCTTAATATATGTGAAATATTTTTATTGAATTTTTTGGGGTGCAATTGGTTCACAAAAATACCGGTTTCAAGTGTACAACTCAACAAAACGTCCTCTACACCAGCGGTTCTCAACCTGTGGGTCACGACCCCTTCGGGGGTCAAACGACCCTTTCACAGGGGTTGCCTAAGACCATCGGAAAACACATATTTTCCGATGGTCTTAGGAACCGAGACACTGCTTCTCTATCCATCTCCAGGTGGGTCTGCCCACACGCAGATACGCCCACATACGAGTACCTGGCGTGATGACATCATTGCTCCAACCCCATCACATATACCCAGTACAAATACAGATGTATGTGACAGGGTTGGCGCCATAATGTACTTATGTGGACCAGTCACACATGTGTAGAGAGCAGCTACTGTGGAGAGCAGCTATTGTGTAGAAAGCAGCTGCTGTGTTGAAAGCAGCAGCATTGGAGGTAAAACGACACTTCATGAATTATAATTACGGGTAAGTGCAAAATCATCAACTACTGGGGAAAAAAATATCTGTACCATAGGATCTTAATGTGGATGCTGATCGGTCTTTTTATATTCAGCTGTGATTGATGTGAATACTGCCCCCGTGTGACAGTAACAGGTATGTAAAAAAAACACAGAATGGTAAATCATAGGAAACTTTAATGAACTGTATTGACTGAACTATACCATGTATCAGCTTTTGTATTATTAAAGCTATTGTTATATATTACTAGAAGCCCGGTGCATGAAATTCGTGCACGGTGGGGCGTTGTCCATCAGCCCAGCCTGTACCCTCTCCAATCTGGGACTCCTGGAGGATGTCCGACAGCCCTCTCACAATCCAGGACTGCTGGCTCCCAACTGCTTGCCTGCCTGCCTTCCTGATTGCCCCTAACCACTTCTGCCTGCCAGCCTGATCACCCCCTAACCACTCCGCTGCCAGCCTGGTTGATGCTTAACTGCTCCCCTGCCAGCCTGTTTGTCCCCAACTTCCCTCCTCTGCCAGCCTAGTCACCCCTAACTGCCCTCTCCTGCAGGGTTGATCACCTCCAACTGCCCTCCCTTGCAGGCCTGATCTCTCTCAACTGCCCTCCCTTGCAAGCCTGGTCCCTCTCAACTGCCCTCCCTTGCAGGCAGGGTGCCTCCCAACTGCCCTCCCTTTCAGGCCGGGTGCCTCCCAACTGCCCTCTCCTGCTGGCCATCTTGTGGTGGCCATCTTGTGTCCACATGGGGGCAGGATCTTTGACCACATGGGGGCAGCTATATTGTGTGTTGCAGTGATGATCAATCTGTATATTACTCTTTTATTAGATAGGATAGAGGCCTAGTGTGGGGGCCAGCTGGTTTGCCCTGAAAGGTGTCCCAGATCAGGGTGGAGTTCCCTTGGGGCATGGGGCGGCCTGAGCGAGGGGCCTGTGGTGGTTTGCAGGCTGGCCACGCCCCCTGGCAACCCAAGGGGAGGCCCTGGTATCTGGAATTTATTTTCCTTCTACAATTGAAACTTTGTAGCCTGGGGCGGAGCCAAGCCTGCTGCTGGGCAGCAGCCATTTCTGTGGCAGTTAATTCACCTTCTACAATTGAAACTTTGTAGCCTTAAGTGGGTGAGCCCGGCCAGGGTATGCGGAAAGCTTTGCTTCCCCTGTTGCCCCTGGCAACCCTGGCCTGCTCTCTCAAGCTCCATTCTTCCGCCATTTGTTTGAATTTGTTTACTTCTATAATTGAAACTTTGTAGCTTGAGTGGAGGCTTAGGCCTGCAACAGATATGGAAAGCTTGGCTTGCTCTGTTACCTGGGAAACCTTGCTCTCTGTGGCTATAGCCATCTTGGATGGGGTTAATTTGCATACTCACCCTGATTGGCTGGTGGGTGTGGCTTGACTGGTGGGCGTAGCCTATGTAGCGGAGTGATGGTTAATTTGCATATTACCATTTTATTAGAGAGGATTTTCATTAGCAAACCATTCCATGACAATGGATCACGTAGAGAAGAGCGTTAAGAAAAGAAAATATAGTGAGGATTTTTTACAGTATGGTTTTACCTCAATAATTACAGCAGGAATTGAGAAACTGCAATGTGTTATTTGTTGTGAAGTTCTATCAGCCAAATCTATGAAGCCGAACAAACTAAAACGTCATTTTGATAGCAAGCATCCAAGCTTTTCTGGTAAGGATACCAACTATTTTAGAAGCAAAGCTGATGGACTCAAGAAAGCCAGACTTGACACTGGTGGCAAGTACCACAAACAAAACGTAGCAGCCGTTGTAGCTTCATATTGGTGGCACTCAGAATCTCCAGAGCTATGAACCTCACACTATTGCTGAGGATTTACTGTTGCCAGTGGCCAAAGACATTGTTGGAGTTATGATCGAAGATGAATTTGTTACGAAATTGAGTGCAATTTCCTTATCTAACGACACTCTCTGCAGAAGAATAGATGACATTCCTGATATTCTTGATCAGGTAATCCAGGAAATTAAATCTGTTCCACTTTCAATATTTAGTATCCAGCTTGATAAATCTACAGATGTTGCAAACTATTCACAGTTACTGGTTTACGTGAGGTATATTAATGATGGCGACTTTAAAGATGAGTTTCTTTTTTGCAAACCTCTTCAAACAACAACTACTGCATGTGATGTATTTGACACAGTTGTTTCATTTCTAAAAGAGCATAAGATCTCCTGGGAAAATGTTTGTGGTGTTTGCATAGATGGTGCTCCAGCTATGCTAGGATGTCAATCTGGATTTCAATGTTTGGTACTGAATGAGTCACCAAAAGTCATCGGAACTCACTCTAAATTCCTCGGCAAATATTAGCAACTAAGACGCTGCCACAAGAGTTACAAGAAGTAATGAAAAGCATCATAAGTTCTATCAATTTTGTAAAGGCGAGCACTTTAAACAGTCGACTGTTTTTGCAACTGTGCAACAAGTTGAATGTGCCGAACAATGCTCTGCTGTTTCACACTGAAGTGAGATGGTTGTTGAGAGGAAAAGTTTTAAAACGTGTTTTTGAGCTTCATGGTGAACTCAAAACGTTTTTTAATCAGAAAGCTAGACTGCAAAGGGAGAAACCAAGATGGCAGCATAGGTAAACACCTAAACTGCTGCCTCGCACAACTATTTCAAAATGACAACTAAAAATAAATGAACCACAGGAAAGCTGGCTGAGTGGAAATTTTACAACTAGAAGGAAAGAGGAAAGCACACGGAGAATGAGAGGAGCTGCAAAAGGCTGAGGTAATGAGACACGCGTGGGCGGCTGAGTGCCTAGCTGGCTTTCTCTAGCAGGAAGGAGACAAAAGCTCCCAACTGCACTGAACCCCAGTTCTGACTGTACTGAACCCCAGTTCTGGGTGAGACCCTGAGGACCTAGCCTTATACGGGGGAATCTGGACTGTCAGGTGGAAACTCAGGGGAGCCATGAAAGGCAGAGGTCTGAAGGCGTGCGTGCGAGTGTGGGAAGAGAGAACTGACTGCTGGGTGCTGCTGGCTTTCCCTACTGGGTGGGAAATGGAAGCTCCCCCACTATGCTGAACTCCAGTTCTGGGTGAGAATCTGGGGATCCAGATTCATTGGGGGGGGGGGGGGACTGGACTGTCTGGCAGCGGGCGAAACTCGAGGGCTGCTTACTCTTAGAGTTGCTTGGCAGCAATTACCGAGGGACACTGAGACCCAGGGGCATTATAGGACAGGGCTGACAAGAAGCCAAGACTGTCTGCTCAGCCCTGAGACTCTGCCCCATCCAAGCTGAGCACAGAGGCTTTTGCAATTTTGCAAGTCTTGTCTCATAAGGCTGTCTCCATCACAGAAATTCTCCTGATGTAGACACAGCTGATCCTCACAGCCAGTTGACCTGGAGGTCAATTCCTCCCAGTGATACCAACAACAATCAAGACTTAACCCAACAAGGCTGTACTCACAGTCCACAAAGGGGGGCACCAAGAGTGTCCATCTCCGGTAACTGGGGAGGCTGAGCCACTGGGCCATATAGGACACCTAGCACACAAAGCTACCCTACCAACTCAGGGAAGCAGCGAAAATGCGGAGACAAAGAAACAGATCACAAACGAAAGAAATGGAAGAAAACACACGACTGGATATAGAGTTCAAAACCACGATTATAAGGTTTTGCAAAAATTTCCTAGAAAAGGCCGATAAATTTAACGAGGCCTTCGAGGCTATGAAAAGGACCAACTAGAAATTAAACATACACTGACTAAAATATTATACAGAGACCCAATAGCAGACTAAAGGAACGCAAGAATCAAGTCAAAGATTTGAAATACAAAGAAGCAAAAAACACTCAACCAGAAAAGCAAAAAGCAAAAAGAATCCAAAAATTTGAAGATAGTGTAAGAAACCTTTGGGACAACTTCAAGTGAACCAGCATCAGAATAATGGGGGTGCCAGAAGAAGAGAGAGAGCAAGATACTGAAAACCTATTTGAATAAATAATGACAGAAAATTTCTCCCACCTGGTGAAAGAAATAGACTTATAAGTCCAGGAAGTGCACAGAACCCCAAACAAAAGGAATCCAAAGAGGACCACACCAAGACACATCATAATTAAAATGCCAAGGGTAAAAGACAAAGAGAGAATATTAAAAGCAGCAAGAGAAAAACAGTTAGCTGAAGCCGGTTTGGCTCAGTGGATAGAGCGTCGGCCTGCAGACTCAAGGGTCCCAGGTTCGATTCCGGTCAAGGGCATGTACCTTGGTTGCGGGCACATCCCCAGTAGGGGGTGTGCAAGAGGCAGCTGATCGATGTTTCTCTCTCATCGATGTTTCTAACTCTCTATCCCTCTCTCTTCCTCTCTGTAAAAAATCAATAAAATATATTTTTTAAAAAGAGAAAAACAGTTAATTACCTACAAGGGAGCACCCATACGATTGTCAGCTGATTTCTGAACAGAAACTATGCAGGCCAGAAGGGAGTGGCAAGAAATATTCAAAGTAATGAATAGCAAGAACCTACAACCAAGATTACTCTACCCAGCAAAGCAGCAAAGCTATCATTCAGAATTGAAGGTCAGATAAAGAGCTTCACAGATAAGAAAAAGCTAAAGGAGTTCATCACTGCCAAGCCAGTATTATATGAAATGCTGAAAGGTATTCTTTAAGAGGAGGAAGAAGAAGAAAAAGATAAAGATAACAATTATGAATAACAAATACATATCTATCAACAAGTGAATCTAAAAATCAAGTGAATAAAAAATCTGATGAACAGAATAAACTGGTGAATATAATAGAATCAGGGGCATAGAAAGAGAGTGGACTGAAAATTCTCAGGGGGAAAGGGGTGTGGGGGTGTAGGAAGAGATTGGACAAAAATCATACACCTATGGATGAGGACAGTGGAGGGGAGGTAAGGGCAGAGGGTGGGGTGGGAACCGGGTGGAGGGGAGCTGCGGGGGGAGAGGAGCAATTGTAATAATCGGAACAATAAAGATTTATTAAATTAAAAAAAAAAAGAAGAAAGAAAGCAAGACCGTAGTTCAAAGCACTTTTCAGCAATAAAAGTGAACTGCAGAAAATAGCTTACTTGGTTGACATCTTTGCCATCTTGAATGAGTTAAATTTATCACTGCAAGAACCAAATACAACATGCCTCAATTTGTCTGAAAAGATCTGATCGTTGCAAATGAAACTTCAACTTTGGCACACACAAAAAAATTGGATGAAAATAAAATTTACATGTTGCCTATCTTATCTGCTTTCTTTGAGGAACATGAGCAGACAAAAGGATTATGATATAATTTCTGTGAAAGAACACTTGCACATGCTTGCAGACAAAATTTCATCATATTTTCCAAATATACCTGACACCCCATTTGCACTTGCCAGAAGCCCATTCACAGTCAAAGTTGAAGATGTTCCTGAGACAGCACAAGAGGAATTCATTGAACTTATTAACAGTGATGCAGCGAGAACTGATTTCTCTACAATGCCAGTTACAAAATTCTGGATCAAGTGTTTGCAGTCATATCCTGTTCTGTCTGAGACTGTGTTGCACCTTCTTCTTCCTTTTCCAACAACATATCTTTGTGAGACAGGGTTTTCCAGCTTGTTGGTTATCAAGTCTAAATACAGAAGTAGACTTGTTGTGGAAAATGATCTTCGTTGTGCTCTTGCAAAGACTGCCCCGAGAATTTCTGATCTGGTGAGAAAGAAGCAATCTCAACCTTCGCACTGACGTTGGCTTTTTACGCATACTGTCGCAAAATGTAGCAATGTAGTTTACTGTTGTTATATTAAGACATGCTACACCATGCTTCAAGACAAAATTTCATTTATTTGTAATTAGAAATAAATATTTCACAATATATAAATATTTCACAATATATAATTACGTATTGTTTTTGTGACTAATCACTGTGCTTTAATTTTGTTCAATTTGTAACAATTTGCATATCAGATATTTACATTACAATTCATAACAGTAGCAAAATTACAGTTATGAAGTAGCAACAAAAATAATTTTATGGTTGGGGGTCACCACAACATGAGGAACTATATTAAAGGGTCGCGGCATTAGGAAGGTTGAGAACCACTGCTCTACACAGTATCCCATTGCCCAAAGCAAAGTTTCCTCCCCTCCCCACTTATCACCTTTTGCCTACCTCCACCTACCCCACCCCTCTTTCCTTCCAGTTATCACCACATTTTTGTCTGCATCTATGTGGTGTATATATGTGTTTGTTTGTTTTTTGCTTAATCCCTGCAGCTTCTTTCACCCAGCCCACCAAACCTCCTCCCCTCTGACAGCTGCCAATCTGTTCCACATATCCATGCCCTCTGTTTTATTTTACCCGTCAGTGTATTTTGTTTGCTAGATTTCACATATAAGTGAGATCATATGGTATTTATCCTTCTCTGACTGACTTATTTCACTTAGCATAATGCTTTCCAAGTCCATCCATGCTGTCACAAAATGTAAAATTTCCCTTTTTCTTTTTACAGAGGAGTAAATTGTGTAAATGTACTACAGCGTTTTTTTCACTCATCTACTGAGGGGCACTTTGGCCCCCACTGTGGGTTGAGCCTGCAACCAGGGCATTGGCCCTTGACCAGAATCGAACCCAGGACCCTTCAGTCCACACGCCGATGCTCTATCCACTGAGTCAAACCAGCTAGGACTCATTTTTAATTTTTGAGGAAACTTCATACAGTTTTTCACAGTGCCTGCATCAATCTGCATTCCCACCAGCAGTACACGCAGGTTCCCTTTTCTCCACATCCTCACCAGCACTGTTGTTTGTTGATTTATTGATAATAACCATTCTGATAGGCATCAGGTAATATCTCATTGTGGTTTTAATTTGCATCTTTCTGATGATTAGTGACATTTAGCATCTTTTTAAAAATATATATATTTTATTGATTTTTTACAGAGAGGAAGGGAGAGAGATAGAGAGTTAGAAACCTCGATGAGAGAGAAACATCGATCAGCTGCCTCCTGCACACCCCCTACTGGGGATATGCCCACAACCAAGGTACATGCCCTTGACCGGAATTGAACCTGGGACCCTTCAGTACGCAGGCCAACACTCTATCCACTGAGCCAAACCGGTTTCAGCAACATTTAGCATCTTTTCATATAACTATTGACCATCTCTATGTCTTCGTTGGACAAGTGTCTAATCAGATCCATTGCCCATTTCTTAATAAGGTTGTTTGTTTTCTTTGTGTTGAGTTGTACAGTTCCTTTATATTTTGGAAATGAATCCCTTATCAGATGTATCATTGTCAAATATGTTCTCGCATTCAGTGGGTTGCCTTTTCATTTTGTTGATGTTTTCTTTTGCTGTTCAAAAGCTTTTTAGTTTGATATATTGCCATTTCTTTATTTTTTCCTTTGTTTCCCTCGCACAAAGGGAAGAAAATACCTATGAAATATTTCTTGTGTGCCAGAGAAAATTCTTTTCATATGACCTTAAATAAAAATGGAATTCATAAAAATCATTATATCATATATCAATGTGTGAAAATATGCTTAAAGAACAAAATATTTTCTAAATATTCATGATTATGTGTCATGGATGAAATAATTGTGATTATTATAATGTTTTTTTCATTATGTGTTTTTAAATAAACAGATACTGTTGAGATGTTAAATATAAAATTTAAACTTCAAAACAAATGAAATTTTAATAAATAGTAAGTAATGGATGTATCTTAAAATAGAAAAACTGAGGGAAAAATAAAAGAATAATCCAAGGGAAAGATCAGAGATTTGACTACATGGAAATCACCAGACAACAGGATACCCAGCTTCTCAAGAGTTTCCACCAACAATTACTATCATATAATTCATTGATCCATCCTCTCATTCATCCTCTTATTATTTATTCATTCAACAAATATTTAATGAGGTCCTGAAATGTGCTAAGAACTGCTATTAGATGCTACAGATACAGCAGTGCAGGCATCACACAAAAGTATTTTCCTCATCAAACTTTTACTTACTTAAAAGAATATGAAAATAAACAAAATAAAAGCAAAGCTGGCATACAGTCAATTCTATGTAATGGTTTGCTATTACAACCACCAGCAGCAGCAGCATGTATTATAGAGAAAAATAACATATGCAAAGGGCCTACATTGTCAGTAGTGAGATGTCACAGGGATTCTGATATTAAATAGGATGGTCATTAGATATCAGTGCTTTGGGATCTCAGTGTTGTCATCCACTGAATTCAGAATAAGATCCACTTATCTTTCTACATCTAGACTAGAAGTTAGAATGTGATAAACTAGAAACTGGCCTTCTCTGGAAATTTGTTGAACTATACTGGGATATTGTATAATGGTTAATTTTATGTGTCCATTTCACTAAGCTATGGTGCCCACTTATTTGGTCAAGCACCAGTCTATATGTTGCTGTGAAAATATTTTTAAATATAAATAATATTTAAATCATTAGACTCTAAAGTGAAATAGATAACCCTCCATAATGTGAGTACGCTTCATCCAATCAAGTTGGAGGCCTTAAAAGCAAAGGCTGAGGTCCCCAAGGAAGATGGAAACATAGAAATTCAAATTGCAACATAGAAATTCTGCTATCACTGTGGACTAAGGAATATGGACTAAGATGAGGACACGTTTTGATTATTGAGTTAGAAATGTGGAGATCATTGTGATTTTAACAAGTGCCATTTAAATGAGCTGGTGTGAGCAAATGAGAAAATGGAGTGGGGTCAAGAGAAAAATTTGGGGATTTGAGACTGCCAGTGAACACTAGGTACTTTCCTCTATGCTGGAGAAGAGAAATGAAGTAGTCGATGTAAGTGAATGTAGATTGGGGAGGGGGAGCAGTTCAAATTTGTTTTTGTTTTGGTATATTTTTACATTGAAGAAAAAAGTGATATGAAAAGATGTGAATGGCCCTGGCAGGTGTTGCTCAGTGATTAGAGTGCCAGCCTGTGTATCGAGGGGTCATGGATTCAATTCCCCATCAAGGGCAAGTACCTGGGTTGCAGATTAGATCCTGCACCCTACTCAGGGCCCGAGTGGGAGGCAACAGATCAATTGGTCTCTCTCACATCACTGTTTCTCTCTCCCCCCACTCAATTTCTTTCTCTCTCTCTCTTTCCCACCCCCTCCATTCCTCCTTTCCACTCTTTCTAAAAATCAATGGAAATCCTTGGGTGAGGATTAACAACAAAAAGATGAGAATGATTCCAATAAAGAAAAAAAGTTCAAAATAACAAGGACAGAGAAAAAAAAATGGTTGGAGAAATGTCCTAAGCTTGATGAGAGCAAAGCCATTCAAAGCACAGAACACCTTGAAAAGAATAGTTCAACAGTTTTTAGGAAAAAACACTGTCAAAGATTTAACTCATTGAATTCCTTAGTCCACAGCTATTGAGGTAAGTATGACTTAGAGAGGTTGCCTGATCTTGTTCTTAATTCTATGGGTGAGAAAGCTAATTGAGGCCCCCAAGACAGATACTTAATGACAGATTAGATACTTAATGACAGATGGCTTTGGGAGAAAATTGCATCAAAACCTCACTGATATAATTGCACTAGAAACACCAACTTCTGGATTCATTTGGCAAGTACTATCTCACCTGCTGCAGTATACTGCTGCTAAAGATCACATCATACATTAATGGCGGTGTGTGTTTCTCAGCATCTAGAAGGGTTCAAGAATCTGGAGAAGGAGCTGTGTGTAAATTAACCAAGAGTCCAGAGACAAACATAATTTTGGAAGGCATTTGAGGGGCTAGAAGAGCCTGGCTAAAGAAACCAAGTTCTCCCTTGTCTCAGGACCCCTTGCTTTTTATTAACACAAATTGTCTGAAGGCAAGGTAGATATACACATTAAAGGACAGGGTTAGTACACAGAATCCATTGTCAGATTGGAAGAGTCGCATAGGGCTGTTCAGTGTTTAGCCAGTAGGAGGCAATAGCATGTAGATTGGGATGTCCTCAGCTGTCTGGCAGCAAGTAATCATTTATGCATCCTTTTCAGGTTTAGGGAAATGCCCTCAGGCATCTCCAGATGATTCAGCCCTGCTGACATGCTGGAATTGGCTTCCAGCAATACTTGGATACAATGGCTGCACAAAAGAATCAGCTTCCAACAGAGAAAGTTATTTATGCTTTGTAAACAACAGATGGACCACTTGGTCCTTGATTTGCTTGGTCTTAATCCCATAAATGATGGGATTCAGCATGGGAGGAGCCAGAATGCAAATATCAGCCACCAACACATGGATATGGGAGGAGATGTGGCGTCCAAACCTCTGAATAAGGGTTGTAAAGATCCCAGGCCCATAGAAGAGGATGATGACACAGATATGGGAGCCACAAGTATTGAGAGCTTTGTGGCGAGCATGTTGGGATGGGATGTGGAAGACAGCTCGAAGAATCAACACATAGGAAACACAAATTAGCACAACATCTAAGATCACTGTTGACATTAGGACAAAAAACCCATACCAAATATTTACTCGTATGTCATCACAGGAAACATGGGCCAAAACAATGTGCTTACAAGCAGTGTTTGGGAGGATATCACTTTTGCAGAAGGTCAGTCTTTTCAGAAGAAATATTATAGGGGACATTATACCATAACTTCTCAGAAAGATTGCCACACCAATTTTCCCAATCAGCACATGTGTAAGAATGGTGGTGTATCTCAGTGGGTAGCAAATGGCAATGTAGCGGTCAAATGCCATCACCAGCAGGATCCCTGACTCAGAGATGAAGGTGGAATGGATGAAGAAGAGTTGAGTGATGCAACAATCCAGGGAGATCTCCCCAGCATGGAACCAGAAGATGGCCAAGGCCTGAGGTACTGTGCATGTGGAGAGGACAATGTCTGCTCCGGCCAGCATGCAGAGGAAGAGGTACATGGGTTCATGGAGGCTGCTCTTTGTGAGGATAATGAAGATAAGCAGGCTGTTCCCAAGCAAGGCGCTGACATAGGAAATGAAGAAGGGGATGGAAATCCACATGTGCTTGTTCTCTAAGCCAGGGATGCCCAGCAAGTGGAAGACTGTGTGGCTAACACCTGTGTAATTTGAGGTAGTCATATCTGAATCAGATGACGTGTCACCTCACTTCCTATTCATAGGTGGCAAAGAAAAATAAGATTATACTCAAAGATTTTCTTACCAAAACCGGACTGTTCACATCTACCTAATTCTATTCCATTCTGAGGGTGCCGTGGACTATGATATTAAAGGTGAATAGCCCTAGCCGATTTGGATCAGTGTAAAGAGCATCAGCCCGTGGACTGACGGGTCCCAGGTTTGATTCCGGTAAAGGGCACATGACAGGGTTGTGGGCTCGATCCCCAGTGGGGGGCGTGCAGGAGGCAGCAGATTGATGATTCTCTCTCATCATTGATGTTTCTATCTCTCTCCCTTTCCTTTCCTTTCTGAAATTAATAAAAAATATTTTAAGTGAATAAAATATGGCTTCTTTTCTGAATGAAGTCTTAAGCTCCTAAATAAGATAGACATTTATATAACTAACTAATGATTAAGTCAACATATTATATAAAATCTATATATATAAAAGGCAAAAATGCAAAGTGTCCCCTCGGGAGTTCCACCAGGAGACTGGGAGTTCAATCACTCGCTATGACATGTGCTGACCACCAGCTGGTGGCGCGGAACAAAGGAAGACCCCAGCCAGCAGATGGAAGGCCCTGATTGGCCCTGATCACCAGCCAGGCCTAGGGACCCTACTCGGACCTCTAGTATTTAATATTGAAACACAGTATTACTTATTGTTCATATTTCTAGTAGTCTTAAAAATTACTTCATATTTGAATTTTGCCTTGAAAATAAAGAAGGATATCATCAGGTTAAGGAAGTACCAAATAATGAATGGAGTGAAGTTGTTTGGTAGTTTAACAAGAAAAGTTTGACACATAAATGCAAAATATTCAAAGCAGCTTTCAGCTCTGAGAGGTTGTGATGGTGAAATTTTGAAGTAATTGAGGGGAAAAAAGATCACAACAAAGGTAGATTAGCCCCTAATATAAATTAGAGTATAGATGTAATGTTAGGAAAAATGGTCATCCATATATAGTTTTGGAAATTGAAAGCCATATTGGACATATTTATCTGGCAGCTATGGGATAGATAGAAAGGATGGAAAAGGAGAGCAAAAACTAAAATAATGAAGTTTGCTCAATTAAGAGAAATTGATGTATTGATGAATTACTGTCACATTGAAGTAAGATCAGGAAGTATCCTTTTTAAAGTAACTTCTCAATTTTAGGGACTGATTTGAGCATGTTACTTGTGATACACCATTCATTTCTTATGCCAACATTGGCAATAGGGATTATCATCATCCACACTTCAAAATAGGAATTTCAGGCTCAAGAATATTGTCACAACTCAAAGAACAGAGCTGGAATTTGAAGCTTTTCTACATTTACTGGGCACAATTTCCTCATCTTAGAAATAGGTTGAGTAAAAGAGACCTTTCTAAACTAATGAAATTGAGATGCCCATCTGACCTAGGGAAGGATGTCCCTCAGTAGGTAGCTCTATGCGACTCCCTTTACCACAGAATGAAGAGTAGGAAAAATACCACAAAGGTTTTATAGTTATCATTGAAATTTCACCAGCTTTTGATAATTGCTTCCTTGGTATTGTCTCTAAAAAGGTGGGGGGTTGTAAATTTTTGGTAAGGATGTAAATTACTGTGCATCCTATACCCAAGCCAGGAGAAGGCTGACACCTTGAGAAATGCCTCTGTTGTCCAGTGTTGTACAGACTGAAAAAAACAGGTGCTAACCTGGATAGAAGGCGAGTGGGCCAAACTACAAAAACTGGGGGAGAAGGCAGAAAAAAGAAAAAGTTAAACTGTTTCAGATTCTAGAAGTACAGGCTGTTTAGTGGACAGAAGAAAGCACAATTACTTGTGGAAAGAATAATTTCATCCCTGGTCACGTGGCTCAGTTGGTTGGAGTAATGTCCCATATACCAGTATACCAGTAGGGTGTGGGTTGATTCCTGGTCAGGACACATTCCTAGGTTGTGGGTTTCGATCCCCAGTTGAGGTATGCATGGGAGAGAACTGATCAATGTTTCTCCATATTTTTCTCTCTCTCTCCCTTCTTCTCTCTCTCTCCCCTGCTTAAAAAAAAAAAGTAATAAATAAAAATTAAAAAACAGAATAATTTCACTCTCAGGGCAAAGCTCTAGATCCTAAACTCTGCACACCTCTCCAGGTGATTGTTTAACTTGATATCAATTTGCAGAATTTGAGCTTAGTACAGAACACAAATAGTGAGAAGTTCAGAGATTCCAGGAATGAAGAAGCAGACATAAGCTATTGTTAGCATCTTTACATTACACACTGCCTGGCTTAGACCTAGCACATATGTTCCCTTGTCCTCCAGATTTTATTCTCATCACTTCTAAATTTAATTTGCAGAGCAGGAAGATCTTCCCCTGCTTTTATTTTCATGCTACCCCTAAGAAACAACTAAAATTGTACTGAAAATAAAATCACTTGAATGGAGCCCAGTAGACGCTTGTGAATGTGCCTGCTGCGGTCAGCAACTACCACCAGGTCGCTCTGTGGTCACACAACCATCATGACAATATAAATGGCCCTGAGGAAAACCATCCTCCTGGAGATGGAAGAAATCTGAATAGGTATGATAATGCCATTGGGGTGATGGACAAGTGTGACTCTATTGACAAAGTAATGGCAGGAAAATGTGGTGATAAAGCAAATAAGTAACTAAAGAGAAAAGCTAAACAGGACCTGCCTACACATATTGATAAATCTGGGATCTTTGGGAGCAGCATAGAGGACTTTTCTTTAAGGTAGAAGAGAATACAGGCTAAGGAGCTTGCCAATTGTGGGCTGGTCTTCGGGTGAAGTTTTATGAACTAGAGTGGCTCCTTCCATAATTCAAGGTCACTTTGAAAAACCTTCTCAAATGCTTCTGCAACCTTGATCCAGGCACCTTCAGTCCCCTAGACAAGATGCATTTCGCTGTCTGATTTGTTCTGTGGAGCGGCCTGCCCCAACTCAGTGCACTCTCACCGTCTGCCCACTATGTCAGGAAGGTGCCTGCAGGTCACTCCTATCCCTCTAGTTTCACAGGAGTCTAATCATCAGAGCACCTATTCAGGGATAGTAGCATATTGTCACTGTTTCCCAAGTGATTGTAAATTTTCTGAGGTTTGAGAATTGTCTTGTTAAAAAATGGATGCTCCCAGCACTCTGATGCACAATGTAATTCCTCAATAATGATAACTAGTGGATGGGAGGTATAAACAGCCAGGACTGGAGCCATGAGTGAGTCCTTTCTGGCGCCTAAAATGTTTACAATGAGAATCTGGTGACAAGGTAGAACTTTCCGTGGAGGGGTCCAGGCTCCTTGGCACACTGAGAGCTAAATTGTGGGCTCAGGCCCAGAGACTCCTCACCTGCCCCTCCCAGGCAGCAGTATTCATTCTACTTAAACATCTATATTTGTAAGTCTGGTCTAGTGGTGTGCTAATGAAATAGCTCTTGGGGGAGGTGCGAGGGGAGAAAGGCCCTTTTATAATATTTTGTTGTTATTAATCCTCACCTGAGGATATTTTCTCCACTGATTTTCAGAGAGAGTGGAAGGGAGAGGGCGTGACAGAAACATCAACCCAGGTACGTGCCCTTGACCGGAACTGAACCCACAACGCTTCTGTCCTTGGGCTGGCACTCTATCCACTGAGCCAAACTGG
This sequence comes from Eptesicus fuscus, assembly GCF_027574615.1. NCBI lineage: Eukaryota > Metazoa > Chordata > Mammalia > Chiroptera > Vespertilionidae > Eptesicus > Eptesicus fuscus. Next base: position 79,525 of record NW_026557634.1, on the reverse strand, counting down.
CTAGGGCAAGGAAAGCCCCTTTCTATAGTGTTTGCCAATTCCTTCAGTTAAAATCCGTCTGTGTTACTCAGCTTCAAACTACCTACATAATGCCCCTATATGTAGATTTAGCAAGAAATGTACACAATTGACTCTTACAAGCACTACTGCGGTCATTATTCTCATTCTACCCAATTAACTCCAGACAAAAGTCCTAACATTTTCAACCATCTACTTTATGCCTCATAACTCCTAGTATTCCTCTTAAAATTTTATTTCAGCCTGGCCGCAGTGGCTCAATGGTTGAGCGTTGACCTATGAATAAAGAGCTCACAATTCGAGTCACAGTTCAATTCCCTGTCAGGGCACAGGCCTGGGTTGTGGGCTCAATCCCCAGTAGGGGGCATGCAAGAGACAGCTAATCAATAATTCTCTCTCATCATTGATGTTTCTATCTCTCTCTCCCTCTTCCTTCATCTCTGAAATCAATCAAAATATTTTTTAATATATTTTATTGATTTTTTACAGAGAGGAAGAGAGAGGGATAGAGAGCTAGAAACATCGATGAGAGAGAAACATCGATCAGCTGCCTCTTGCACACCCCCTACTGGGGATGTGCCCGCAACCAAGGTACATGCCCTTGACCGGAATCGAACCCGGGACCCTTGAGTCCACAGGCCGACGCTCTATCTACTGAGCCAAACCGGTTTCGGCATCAATCAAAATATTTTTTAAAGTTTATTTCACAGCAATAAAATAGTCACTCACCTGATTCATGTGCAGTCCTCATGGGCTAGAATGGGATGCATCACAGGAGGACTCTAAGAGATGGGCATCAGAAAGCAGAGATTTTATGCATTTGCCTAAAGACCAGAGAGTAAGCTAATGCACAAGCGATCTCAGCCTTAATACACATGAGTCAAGTCATTATGGTTCTGCAATGACACGCCCACACCACCCAGTCCTCCAGGGCCCATCCATACATAACAGGTGCACATTTTTGTTTTCAAGAAATCCAATGTTAGCATTGCTATGGGAAATATCTCTGATTCCTTTTTAAGGTAAATTAATAAATGTTAATTCCTTTCATAATCAGTATGTATAACTTGAAAATCAATATACAAATTATATTTTATAATTTTACTTTTAAACAGTTTTATACTTAAAGAAAAACTACCTAGTACACTGGGGAAATGCCACACTAACATGTTACATTAGTATGATACATATGTTAAAATTAACTAATACTGATGGATTGCTATTAACTAGCATCCATACTGTATTTAGACTTCATAATTTTTACCCAATGTCCTTTTTCTCTTCCAGGATCAGATTCAGGATTGCACGTAGTGGTCATTTCTCTTTAGGCTTCTCCTGGCTGTCACAGTTTCCCAGACTTGCATTATTTTTGATGACCTTTGAAGTTCTAATGGTCTTTGGGGATTTACCTGGTGCTCTTTTCATAACAATACTGAGGTTATAGGATTTGGGGAGGAGGACTACTGAGGAAAATTGCCATTTTGAACCCCAACATGGTTTATCACTGTTAATGTTGACAGTACTAGTATTCATGTGACTGAGTGTCTTTCGGGCTTCTACACTGTAAGTTACTCTTTTTTCTCTTTCCAGAATACACTCTTTAGAAAAAAGTCACTATGTGCATCTCATACTTAAGAGGTGGGAGTTATGCTCCACTTGCTTGAGGGTGGAATAACTGTACAAATTATATAAAATTAGGTGGCTTCTGGTGAAGATAGTGGTGTAGGCACATACGTTACTTGCCACCTCCCACAACCTCATCACAATTACAACTATTTTGTAGAAATCTCGCTGAGCAGAAGTCCTTTAACTAAGGATATCAAGAAGCAGCCACATTGAGACTGGAAGAAGAGGCAAAGGGTGCAGAATGAGCTGGTCCTACACCCATGTGTGACACTTAAAAATTGAGAAGGATGCCCTAGCCTGTTTGGCTCATTGGATAGTGCGTCAGCCAGTGGTCTGAAGGGTCCAGGGTTCTATTCTGGTCCAGGGCACCTAACTTGTTTGCAGACTCAAATCTAGGCCTAGGTTGGGATGCATGCAGGAGGCAACCAATTGATGTGTCTCTCTCACATGAATAATGAAATGGCTATAAATATATCTATCTATCAACAATTACTCTAAATGCAAATGGATTAAATGCTCAAATCAAAAGACATATGGAGGCTAACAAAACAAGACACTTACAATATTCTGTCCAAAAAAGACTCACTTCAGATCAAAAGACACACAGATCGAAAGAGATAGGAAAAGATACTTAATGAAAATGTAAAGAAACAAACACAAAAAGCTGGGATAGCAATACTTATACCACACAACATATGCTTTAAAACAAAGGCTATATAAAAGAGCCAAAAAAGGACCCATCAATTCCACTTGAGGTTATTTTTCCAAAGAAACCCAAAACACTACGTTGAAAAGACATATACTGCCCTAGCTGGTTTGGCTCAGTGGATAGAGCGTCAGCCTGCAGACTGAAGGGTCTCGGGTTTAGTTCCAGTCAAGGGCATATACCTTGATTGAGAGCACATTCCCAGTAGGAAGTGTGCAGGAGATGGCTGATTGACATAAAAAAAATCAATAAAATATAATTTAAAAAAAGAAAAAGAAACATGCCCAGGTTGCAGGTTTGACCCATAGTAGAAGGTGTGCAGGAGGCAGCCAATCAATGATTCTCTTTCATCATTGATGTTTCTATCTCTCTCTCCCTCTCCCTTCCTCTATGAAATCAATAAAAATATACTTTTTTTAAAAAAGAAAAGACATATATATTCATGTATTCATTCCATTATTATTTACAATAGCCAAGATATGGAAGCAACCTACATTTCCATCAACAGATGAATGTATAAAGAAGTGGTGCATATATACAATGAATATGACTCAACCATAAAAGGATAAAATCTTGCAATTTGCTGCAACATAAATGCACCTAACGAGTATTGTGCTGAGTGAAATAAGTCTGATCTGACAAAAAAAGACAAATGCATATGATTTCACTTATATATGGAATTAAAAAAATAAAACACATATATAATTTTAAATAAATGCCAGATTTTTGTATTAAAAGTTTTTAAATTTTATTGATTTTTTTTAGAGGAGAAAAGGAGGGAGAGAGAAACATCCATCGGTTGCCTCCTGCAGGCACCACAAATGGGGATCAAACCCCCAACTATGGGTATATACCCTGACCGGAAATTGAACCTACCATCTTTTGGAGCATGGGACATCACTCCAAGCAACTGCCTACACCAGCCAGGGCAAGATAAAATTTAAAAAAAAAATAAGTTGATGCAAATGATCTCTATTATAGCTATAGCTTTAATGTTCTGAATAGTTCAAAACAGAGATAATATATTAAATATGTTACCATAAATTCCTTGTGCAGAGTAGAGCTACAAAGTGATATGTGAAGTTATTTTTAATAAGTAAAATTATATTTCTAAAAATAAATAAATAAAATTTATTATTAATGATATGAAAAATAAGGTACACATTTCATATTATCAAAATCACAATGAAAAACTTGCAGGAATAAGTGTTTTTAAAATAATCTATATATTTCTAACTTAGAGAACAAGAGTAAAGCCATAATAGGTATCCTATATAATAAAAGGGTAATATGCAAATAAACCAAAGGACAGAACAACCAAACAACCAATCAAAGTGTAATATGCTAATGATATGCTAAGGCTGCTCAACCACTCGCTATGATGAGCAGTGACCACCAGGGGGAAGACAGTCAACTGGTTGACCAGTTGCTATGATGTGAACTGACCACCAGGGGGCAGATGCTCCGACCAGTAGGTTAGCTTGCTGCTGGGGTCCAGCCAATCGGGACTGAGCGAGATGGGCTGGACATGCCCTAGAGCCCTCTTGAAGTCCCTCCCCAGCCCTTTTGTGAACCAGTGGGAACCCTCAGCCTGGCCTGCACCCTCTCACAATTGCGGACCCCTCAGGGGACGTTGGAGAGCTGGTTTCAGCCCAGGCCCACAGTCCACTCCCCTTGGAAGGGTGCCAGATGTAGGGCTCACAGCTAGTGAGCGCTACTGTGGCAGCATGAGCCTCTCCTGATCAGACTGATTGGGTGCAAGCCTGCAGCAGGCACAGTGGGGCCGGGATGAGTAGGAGCAGCAGGTAGGAGCTACGAGTGGCGTTGGACTGCAGGTTTTGGCCCGATCCCTGCAGGCCACCCAGAGGGACCCCACCCATGCACAAATTTGTGCACCGGTCTCTAATCCTATATAATAAAAGACTAACATGCAAATTAACTGAAGGACAGAATGACTGGTAGCTATGATGCACAGTAACCACCAGGGGGCAGACGCTTAATGCAGGAGATTCCCCTTGGAAGTCAGTGAGCTCCCACAGGGGAAGCAGGCCTAAGCCATCAGTTGGACATCCCCCAAGGGCTCCCAGGCTGCAAGAGGGTGCAGACCAGGCTGAAGGACCCCTCCAAGTGCATGAATTTTGTGCACCGGGCTTCTAGTAATAGAATAAACAGCTAAAGCAATCTATCATTCTGAGTACATATTACAGCAGAGCTGCTACACCAACTCTGGGCTTCCTCTCCAGGGATTCTTGGTTCAGAGAAAAATAAATGTCGACCTTGTTTAAACCTAAAAAATAATAATAATAATAAACAGATAGATATATAGATAGATGCTAAATTATAGATATATAGATAGATGATAGATAGATAGATAGATAGATAGATAGATAGATAGATAGATAGATACTAGGTGTACCAGTTAATAATGCAGATTTTTTTCAATAGATGGAGTTACACATATGTTGTTATATATGTGATTTGATATGTATGCTATTTTGTTGTATTGACAACAAGCTTTAAAACTTCACATGTCAAATTTGCTGAAGGTTTTAACGTAAGAGATATTTTTACACTTAAAAATGTCAAATTTCATGGCCCCCAAAAAAGAGCATTTGTGGGAAGTTTTAATTCATTACTTTATTTTGAAGAAAAGTGCTGCTGAAAGTTATTGTATACTTTGGGAAGCTTATGGTAAACATGCTCCATCTCAAGATACTTGTAAACGCTGGTTTAAACACTTTAAAAGTGATGATTGCGATGTGAAAGACAAAGAACATCCAGGTCAACCAAAAAAGTTTGGAGACCAACAATTACAAGCATTATTGGATGAAGATTCATGTCAAACTCAAAAACAACTTGCAGAAAGATTAAATGTTGCTCAGAAAACAATTCCCGATTGTTTACAAGCAATGGGAAAGATTTTAAAGGAAGGAAAATGGGTGCCACATCAACTGAAAAAAAGACAAATGGAAAACCGAAAAGTCATCAGTAAAATGTTGCTTCAAAGGCATGAAAGAAAGTTTTTTTTGCATCAAATTGTGACTGGCTATGAAAAGTGGATTTATTTTGAGAATCCGAAACACATAAAATCATGGGTTGATCCAGGTCAACCATCAACATCCACTGCAAGGCCAAATCGCTTTGGAAAGAAGACAATGTTCTGCATTTGGTAGGATCAGGAAGGTGTGGTATATTATGAGCTTCTAAAACCAGGTGAAACCATTAATACTGATCGCTACCAACAACAAATAATCAATATAAACTACGTTTTTATCCTAAAACGACCAGAATGTGCCAGAAGACACAGAAAAGTAATTTTGCTTCATGATAACACACCATCACACACTTCAAAATCAGTTAAAGAAACATTAAAAGATCTTGCCTAGGAAGTATTAACCCACCAGCTATATTCAACAGACCTAGCTCCTTCAGATTGCCACTTGTTCTGATTCATGGCACATGCACTTTCTGAGCAGCACTTCAAAATGTAAGAAGTAGACAGATTAGGTCTTTGAATGGTTTGCCTCAAAACAAGAAAAGTTCTATAGGGGCAGTATCCACAAATTACCTGAAAGATGGAAAAATGTGTAGCTAGCGATGGACATTACTTTGAATAAAGCACTTTTGATATTTCTCTTGAAATTACTGTGTTTTCTTTGATTACAAAATCCACATTATCAACCGGTACAACTGGTAGATGATAGATAAAATAAAATAATCTACATTTCATAGTCAATTTATGTATGCTGATACAAATTGGAATTATATTTACTAATTATCATTAAAACACAAACAGAAATATTTGATGTAATGACTCTAACATGTTATTCATTGGAAATAATATATGTGCACACCCAATCCAGGGATGGAGTTGTACAGGAGGGGTGGAGTTGGCAGACATAAAGAGCCATAATGACTTGACCCATGTATGTGATAGAGGAGTTGTTCTTGAAAGCAAATCTGAGTTCCCTGGGGTAGTGGCAACCCCTGGAGTCTTCAGGCAAATACATAAAAATCTCTGCTCCCAGTGCCTGACACTCCACATTCACCACATTCGAGGCTATGAAGACTACACTTGAAGCAGGTGAGCAAATTATATAGTGATGTGGGATAAGCTTATAGGGGGTAAAAAGGAGAATATACTACTGAAACTAAAGGACTATGGGGCCTAAGGTAAATATTTGAGAATATTAAGACCTTTGTCTGACACTAAGTCAGCAGAGTAATAGCTAATGCTCTCCAATCTAAAGCACAAGGTGATTTACTATCTCCTCCTAGGAAAGCATCCAAGCCCGTTAATTTGTAATCAGACAATATACTTTTGTTTGGATCTTTTCATAATTGTGTTATAGATGCAATCAAACAACCACTCAGAATTGCACACTGATTTAAATGCATTACATATTTATATAACAACAGTCCATCTTTATACTGCCAAATGACTTCATTCCGTTCTCAACCTGGCATCCTATAACCAGGTAGATTGAATTAGCCATTCTGTTGGGTTCCTATAATAGTATTTTTTTTGCCCCTAACATGTTCACTTAGCATATTGTTTTATGGGATATATAAGCATCTATTCCTCTGTAAGATTGTTACCCCACTGAAAAAAAAAATGAAGACAATACCCTATTCATTTTGTTAACCTAGTTGTTGTTGAAACACTGAATATGGAAAAGAATCAGATAGGTGCAATAAGGTTTGAGTAAAATCTGAAATGTTGATTTCTCTATAAACAGAAAGTGAGGTCCCAGGTCATATACTCCAGGTATGACTACCTTAAACCACACTGGTGTGAGCTACACAGTCTTTTACTTGCTGGGCATCCCTGGCCTTGAGGACCAGCACATGTGGATTTCCATCCCCTTCTTCATTTCCTACGTCATCGCCCTGCTGGGGAACAGCTTGCTCATCTTCCTTATCCTCACAAAGAGCAGCCTCCATGAACCCATGTACCTCTTCCTCTGCATGCTGGCCACAGCAGACATTGTCCTCTCCATGTGCACAGTACCTCAGGCCTTGGCCATCTTCTGGTTCCATGCTGGGGAGATCTCCCTGGACCGCTGCATCACTCAACTCTTTTTCATCCATTCCACCTTCATCTCTGAGTCAGGGATCCTGCTGGTGATGGCATTTGACCGCTACATTGCCATTTGCTACCCACTGAGATACACCACCATTCTTACACATGTGCTGATTGGGAAAATTGGTCTAACTATCTTTCTGAGAAGTTATGGTACAATATTCCCCATGATATTTCTTCTGAAAAGACTGGCTTTTTGCAGAACTAACATTCTTCCACACACTGGTTGTGAGCACATGGGGTTGGCCAAATATTCCTGTGATGACATACGAATAAACATCTGGTATGGACTTTTCGTCCTAATGTCAACAGTGATTTTAGATGTTATGCTAATTTGTGTTTCATATATGCTTATTCTCCGTGCTGTCTTTCGCATCCCTTCCCAAGATGCTCGTCACAAAGCTCTCAACACTTGTGGTTCCCATGTCTGTGTCATTATTCTCTTTTATGGTCCTGGGATCCTCTCACCCCTCACTCACCGGTTTGGACACCACATTTCACCCCACATCAATGTACTCCTTGCCAATGTCTGCATTCTGATACCTCCCATGCTAAATCCCATCATTTATGGGATCAAGACCAAACAGATCAGGGACCAAATTACTTATGTCTTGCTTTCCAAAAAAATATGACTTCGGGTAAAGAAATCAACTACTGTTTTCTCAACATTTTTAGCTATACATGAGGTGAGCTTTGGAATCCCTAGTAAGTAAAGGACAGTTGAGACATGCTCTTTAAAGTCTCTGATAAATAATAGAGATGAATTTCTTTGTGCCTTAGTAAGCTTTCTCCCTCAAAGTCTGAGAAATATACCATTTCACATTTTTAATTCATTTCTAGTCTACAACTCGAGAGAGGTATTTGAAAAGAGTTACATTATGGGTAATTGCTAGATTATTCTTTCCTGGTTTGATTCAGGCATGGTAAAGAGGTTGCGAGAGGAGAAAGGGAAGCAGGCAAAAACCTCTGCCATCCACATTCCACTGTAGTTTGTCCTCTGCCCTCACCTTGCCTTTCCCCCTTTCCCCTGTCTCCCTCTCCTTTTTTTTCTCCTCCTTCTCTTCCTCTCCTTTCTCTTCCTGGTCTACTTCTCTTTCTTTCTTTCTCTCCATCACTGTAAAACACCTTGAAAGAGTTGTCTAACATTCACGATTAATATCTTTCTCTGTTTTTCTTTATCTCAACCTAGACAGTTTTCTTATGCCATGACACTGCATGTCACAGTATCCTCCACAACGCTGAATCCAATGGTCAATACTGTCTACATCATACATGGCACTTCAGCACCATCTGAAACAGTGAAACATTCTCTCATTCTAGAAATTCATCACTCATCTCATCTTACAGCAGTGGTTCTCAACCTGTGGGCCGCAACCCCTTTTGGGGTCAAACAACCCTTTCACATGGGCCACTTAAGACCATTAGAAAACACAGATATTTACATTATGATTCATAACAGTAGCAAAATTACAGTTATGAAGTAGCAACGAAAATAATTTTATGGCTGGAGGTCACCACAACATGAGGAACTGTATTAATGGTTCGCGGCATTAGGAAGGTTGAGAACCACTGCCTTAGAGAGTGTATTAGAAAAAAAAAATGTGTACAAAATCTCCATTTTTTTAAATAAAAATGTTTACTGCTAATATTTTATGACAGGTTGCTATTTACTTTCTACTGTATTTGTGTGTTCAGGTAAATAAAATTTTTAACTGAACTATATTTCACATACTCTTCTAGAGTACACCACTCCACTGAATTCATACAAGGATATGCCATTTACAATTTAGACAAGCATACTCTTTTAAAAAAACATTTCTCTTTCTTTGACTGACTTATTTCACTTAGCATAATGTTCTCCAGGTCCATCCATGCTGTTACAAAGGGTAAAATTTTCTTCCTTTTTACAGAAGAGTAGTATTCCATTGTGTAAATGTACCATGGCTTTTATCCGCTCATCTACTGACGGACACTTGGCTTGCTTCCACATCTTGGCTATTGTAAATAGCGCTGTAGTGAACGTAGGGGTACATACATTCTTTCAAATTCGTGTTACAGGTTTCTTCAGATAAATTTCCAGAAGAGGAATCACTAGGTCATAAGGCAGTTTTATTTTTAATTTTTTTTTTAACTACCAAGCAAAATAGAGACAGCTATATAGATAGAAAGCAGGCAGATAGCTCTGGGTGGAGGGCAGTGTGGGGAGGTGGGTGAGTATTAAGCAAAAAGAAAAAAGAGAGAACTGATGTACATGGATAACAGTGTGGTGATTGCAGAGGTGGATAGGGATTGTTGGAGGTCACAGAGGTCATATAGGGGATAAATAGTGGTGGGGAAAATATTAAATTAAATTAAAAATAAATAAATAAAATCATTTTTTTAAAAAAGCATTTCTCAAGTGTAAATGTGATTACTTATTTTTTGTCCATTACCCAGGGAAAAAAAGGCTACCAGGGCTGGTAGGAGTTGACTAAAAGGTGCACATGGGTGTTTTTTGGAAGGGTGATGGAAAAATTCTATATTTCATTGTGGCAGTTGTTCTATATATGTTACTTCCCTAGTGTCCATTATGTCACTGAAAAACTATGCACTAAATTAACATGCTTAACATACACTTCTTTGTAAACTATAAAACTGTCACTTTAAAATAATTAGAGAAAATGAAACTTATAAATAAGTAACATGTATTACTTTTGTTAGTGTGATTTGCCTTTATCCTTTGTTTTTAATTACATTTTTATATATCTGAAACTATTTTTCATATAGGTTACATACATATTCTATGTGAAATCTATATATTTTTACATACACGAAACTACCTTTCTCCATAGATTTATAATATAAGTATTTTAACATAATTTTTTTTAGCCTCACCTGAGGATATGTTTGTTGAATTTTAGAGAGAGGAAAATAGAGAGAGAAACACCCATATGAGAAAGAAACATGGATCAGTTGCCTCCTATATGTGCCCCAACCAAGGTGAGGGGGAGGGGGTTTGAACTGGCAACCTAAGTACCTGACCTGCCTGGGAACTGAACCCAAACCTTTAACATAATTTTAAACATAATTTAACTTGCAGTAAGTTATACAAGTTTACAGAAGAATCATAATTTACCTAACCATTTCATTATTATTAACATGCAGTCTATTTCAATTTTTTCAGTTGTTCAAGAACATAATGTTTATTAAAACATTTCCCCATTTTGCCTGTTTACTAAATTTACACTTCATGTGGCTACAAATCTAAGACTAAGATTTCAAGGTCATAGGAAAAGCATATTTGGTTATGGGGGCAGGGCAGTGTCCTCCACATTTATTTTTTATTTTCAAAATGGTTATAGCAATAATAGGGCTTTAGTATATTCATATAAATGATGGATCAACTTATCGATTGCTACATTAAAAAAGCAGCTAAGCCCAGCTGACATGGCTCAGTAGTTTCAGGTGTACATCATAGGCATACATTTAACTTTACTAAAAAATTGCCCAATTTTTCCAAAGTGCCTATACTATTGTGAATTTACACCAGCAAGGTATGAGCTGCCATTATTCCACATCCTCATCTCAACCTGATACTATCTTTTTTTAATATAAGTATTCTAATAGCTTGTTAAAGCTTCATCATTGCAGTTTAATTTACATTTTCATTATCATTAGTAGTAAAGCATGTTTTCAAGTACTTATTTGCCATACATCTTCTTTGGTGAAATGTGTGTACAAATATTTCAGCCATTTTTACTGAAGTTTATTCGCTAATTATTAAGTTTTATGAGTTCTTTATTCTGGATACAAGCCCTATGTGATCTATGATTTGAACATAATATCCCTCATTCTATGACTCTTTCCACTTTACTTTTTCTAAAAATTTATTTTATTGATTTTTTTACAGAGAGGAAGGAAGAAGGATAGAGAGTTAGAAACATTGATGAGAGAGAAACACCAATCAGCTGCCTCTTGCACACCTCCTACTGGGCATGTGCCCAAAACCAAGGTACATGCCCTTGACCAGAATCGAACCTGAGACCCTTCAGTCCACAGGCCAATGCTCTATCCACTGAGCCAAACTGGTTAGGGCTCTTTCCACTTTCTTAATAGTGTCTGACAAGCAGGATAAATTATTAATTTTGATGAATTTCATTTTATTTTATACATCATGTTTTGGTGGCATTCATATGCATAATTCTAGGTGACAAAAGTGTTCTGACTTTTTTTCAAAGTTTTATAGTTTCAGGTCTTCACCTAGTTCAGTGATTCATTTTGAGTTGATATTTTTAGGGAGTTTAAAGCATGAATTGAGGGTTATTATTTTGCAGATGGATGCCTACATGTTCCAGCACTATTTGCTGAAAAGAATATCCTTTCTCTATTGTAGCTTTTGTATCTTTGTCAAATAAACTTGCCATGTGTGTGAGTTTGTGTCTAAACTCTATGTTCTATTTTGTGGATTTTAAAAACTAATTTTACTCTTACTATGCAATGCAGAAATCATATTGCCTGGTGTCAGCTTACGTAAAGTGAAAGTGCGTATCCACTCAAACACGTGCACATGAAATTTATAGCAGCTTTATTTATAATTGTCAAAACTTGGATGTGGTTAAAGTGTCCTTCAGTAGGTAAATGGAGAAATAAACTCTTTTTAAATGAACTAAATAAAATAAAAGGTATACAGGTTTAGCAAAAAAAAAAAAAAATCTCTAGAAAAAAGAACTAAACAAAACAGAGACAAGCAATCTAACAGAGGCAGAGTTTTTAAAAAATGGTTATAAAGATGCTCAATAAGCTTATGGGAAAAGTAGATGAACATAGTGAGAATTTCAACAAAGAGATACAGAAACATAAAAATGAAAATACAAAATATCAAAAAGAACCAGTCAGAAGTGAAGATTACATTAACTGAAATTAAGAATAACTTACAGGAAATCAACAGGAGAATAAAAGAAGCAGAGGTTAAAGAAGCAGGAAAAAATAATAAAGACACCAAAAAGAAAAAACTTCAAAAAAATGAGAATAGTTTAAAGAGCCTCTGGGACAACTTCAGGTGTGCCAACATTTGTATAATGTGGGTACTAGAATGAGAAGAGATTGAGCAAGGGATTTAAAACATTTTTTAAAATAATTATGAAAAGATGTACAAGTCCAGTAAGTGCAGTCCCAAACAAGAATTTAAAGAGGCTCACACCAAGACACACCCTAATTAAAATGCCAAAGATCTAAGACAAACAGAGAATCTTAAAAGCAGCAAGAGAAAAGCAGTTAGTTACCTATAAGAGAGCTTCCATAAAATTCTCAGCTGATTTCTCAACAGAAACTTTTCAGGCCAGAAGGGACTAGCACAAAAGATTTAAAGTGATGAAAAGCAAGGACCTACAACCAAGATTACTCTACCTAACAAAGCTATCATTTAAAATAGGATAAAGAGCTTCCCAGACAAAAAAAGCTAAAGGTTCTCATCACCACCAAACCAGTATTATAAGAAATGTTGAAGGGTCTTCCAGAGAATGAGAAGGATGAATAGGAAGAGGAGGAGGGGGAGGAGGGGGGGGAAAGAGGAGGAAGATTAAAAATATCAATAATAGGAGAAAACAAGATATTGGCATAGATAAACACCTGAACTTGCTGCTTCGCACAACAATTTGAAAACTACAAATAAAAGACAAAGTGGACATCATCCAGAACCACATGAAGGCTGGCTGAGTAGAAATTCTACAACTAGAAGGGAAGAGAAAAGCACACTGACACTCACAGGAGCTGTGGGAAGCAGAGGTATGGAGGCATGCGCACAGAGAGGGTGGACAATTGAGTACGAGGCTGGCTTTCTCAAATGGGACGGAGAAAAAAGCTCCCTACAGTTCTGAACTCCAATTCTGGGCAAGATTCTGGGGACCCAGACTCTTAGGAGGAGAAACTGGACTGTCTGGCAGTGGGCAAAACTGGAGGGCGGCTTTCTCTCAGAGGTGCTTGCAGCAATTACTGCAGGACACTGATACTCAGGAGCCTGTTAGGGCAGGGCTGACAAGAAGCCATTGCTGTTTGCTCCACCCTGAGATCCCTCCCCACAAAGCCATTGCTGCTTGCTCCTTCCTGAGACTCCACCCCATCCAAGCTGAGTGCAGAGGCTTTTGCATATGAATGGCCTGGTCCTTTGAATTCTAAACTTACCTAACAAACTGCAGCTGAGTCAGAAAGACCCAGAACATCCAAAAGAAGGTCCCACAGCAGCTTGCATTGCTTGACAGCTGGGCCTCATCTGGGAACCTACAAAACCCAAACAAAGAACAGGAATCTGCAGATCTCTCCATAGCTCCTGCTGGGTGGCCTCAGGCAGAGGCTAAATTCACACCTCCTTGGAGATCCAAGAGCCAGTGTACCCAGGGTTCAGAATAGGACCATCAAGATTATAACTCCTCAGATACATAAGGGACACACTCAGGGGGCAGACTCAGTGAGCACCAAAGCCCCACTGAAGCAAGAATTGTCTTATAAGGGTTCTCCAGCACAGAAGTTTTCCCATTGTAGACACAGCTGATCCTCATAGTCAATGGGCCTGGAGGTCAATTCCTCCCAGTGATACCAACAACAATCAAGGCTTCACTACAATTAGACTGTGCACACAGCCCACAAAGGTGTGCACTAAGAGTTGTCCATCTCAGGTAACTGGAGAGGCTGAGCCACTGGGCATATAGGACACCTAGCACACAAAGCCACTTTATCAACTCAGGGAAGCAGCCAAAATGTGGAGACATAGAAACAGGTCACAAATGAAAGAAATGGAGAAAGCAAATGACTGGAAATAGAGTTCAAAACCACGTTTATAAGGTTTTTCAAGAATTTCCTTGAAAAAGCCAATAAATTTAGCGAGACCCTCGAGGATATGAAAAAGGACCAACTAGAAATTCAACATACACTGACTGAAATAAAAAATATTATACAGAGACCTAATAGCAGACTAGAGGACTACAAGAATCAAGTCAAAGATTTGAAATACAAAGAAGCAAAAAACACTCAACTGGAAAAGCAAAAAGAAAAAAGAATCCAAAAAGTTGAAGATAGTGTAAGAAGCCTCTGGGACAACTTCAAGCAAACCAACATCAGAATAATGGTGATGCCAGAAAAAGAGAGAGAGCAAGATACTGAAAACCTATTTGAATAAATAATGATACAAAACTTCCCCACCTGGTGAAAGAAATAGACTTACAAGTCCAGGAAGCGCACAGAACCCCAAACAAAAGGAATCCAAAGAGGACCACACCAAGACACATCATAATTAAAATGCCAAGGGTAAAAGACAAAGAGAGAATATTAAAAGCAGCAAGAGAAAAACTAGTTAGTTACCTACAAGGGAGTACCCATATGATTGTCAGCTGATTTCTCAACAGAAACTATGCAGGCCAGAAGGGAGTGGCAAGAAATATTCAAAGTGATGAATAGCAAGAACTACAACCAAGATTACTCTACCCAGCAAAGCTATCATTCAGAATTGAAGGTCAGATAAAGAGCTTCACAGATAAGAAAAAGCTAAAGAGTTCATCACTGCCAAGCCACTATTATATGAAATGCTGAAAGGTATTCTTTAAGAAGAGGAGGAAGAAGAAAAAGGTAAAGATAAAAATTATGAACAACAAATACATATCTATCAACAAGTGAATCTAAAAATCAAGTGAATAAAAAATCTAAGGATCAGAATAAACTGATGAATATAATAGAATCAGAGGCATAGAAAGGGAGTGGACTGAAAATTCTCAGGGGTGTGGGGGGTGCAGGAAGAAACTGGACAAAAATCGTACACCTATGGATGAGGACAGTGGGGGGAATTAAGGGCAGAGGGTGGGGTGGGAACCGGGTGGAGGGGAGCTAGGGGGAGAAAAAAGAGGGACAATTGTAATAATCTGAACAATAAAGATTTATTAAATTAAAAAAATAATAAAGTAACATCCAAAGATTCTAAAATAATAATAAAATAGAAATAAATATATATCTATAATTGCTTTATAAGCAAATTGATTAAATGTTGCAATTGGCTGAATGGATAATAATAGATGATCTTTACATATGCTGTCTACAAAAGACTCACTTCAGATCAAAAGACATAAACAGACTAAAAGTAAAGGGATGGAAAAATATATTTATGAAAATGGAAAGAAAAAAAAGATGGGCTAGCAACATTTATACCAGACAAAAGTACATTTTAAAATACAGGCTATAACAAGAGACAAAGAAGAACCCGGCAATTCCACTTTTGGGAATTTATTCAAAGAAACCCAATTACTGAAAGAACAGTAATGATGCCTCCAAGTATAAGAGTGGGTTTGTCTCTTTTTCATGCAGTTCTATGTAGTTTTGGCTCACATATTTTGACCTTCTGTTGTTAGGGGTATACACATTTCAATTGTTGTGTCTTCTTGGAGAATTTATCACTTTATTATATAGTGCACCTATTTATCTCAGATAATTTTTCTTATTCTGAAGCTTGTTTTGTCTCAAATTAATATAGCTACTTCAGCCTTAGCTGGTTTTGCTCAGTGGATAGAGCATCTTCCTGCAGACTGAAGGGTCCCAGATTCAATTCCAGTCAAGGGCACATGATTGGGTTGCAGGCTCGATCCCTAGTGGGGGGCATGCAGGAGGCAGCCAATCAATGATTATCTCTCATCATTGGTGTTTCTATCTCTCTCTCCCTTCCTCTCTGAAATCAATAAAAATATATTTTAAAATATCATATCTAATAAAAGAGTAATATGCACATTAACCATCACTCCACTACACCCACAAGCCATGCCCCCAGCCAATCAGAATCAAGTATGCAAATTAATCCAACCAAGATGGCTGCAGCCACAGAGCTGGAGAGAGCAGGAGGCTAGGGTTGCCCTGGTAATGTAGGAAGTCAAGCTTTCCACACACCCTGGCCAGCCTAGGTCTCCACTCAAGGCTACAAAGTTTCAATTATAGAAGATAAATGAATCCCAACAAAAAATGACTGCAGCCACAAAGCAAGAAGGAGGCTTGGCTCTGCTCAAGGCTACAAAGTTTCAATTATAGAAGATAAATAAATCCCAGATACCAGGCCTCCATTTGGGTCACCCGGGGGCATGGCAGGCCTGCAAACCACCACAGGCCCCTTGTCCAGGCCACCCCATGCCCCAAGGGAACCCCCACCCTGATCCGGGACACCCTTCAGGGCAAACCAGCTGGCTCCCACCCGTGTACCAGGCCTCTATCCTATCTAATAAAACAGTAATATGCAAATTGACCATCACTCCAACACACAAGATGGCTGCCCTCATGTGGAAACAAGATGGCCACCACAAGATGGCCAGCAGGGGAGGGCAGTTGGGAGGGACCAGGCCTGCAAGGGAGGGCAGTTGTGGGCAATCAGGCCAACAGGGGAGGGCAGATGAGAGGAACTAGGCCTACAAGGGAGGGCAGTTGGGGGCAATCAAGCCTGCAGGGGAGGGCAGTTAGGGGTGACCAGGCTTGCAGGGGAGGGCAGTTAGGGGTGACCAGGCTGACAGGCGAGTGGTTAGGGGTTATCAGGTTGGCAGGCAGGGGAGCAGTTGGGAGCCAGCAGTCCGTGATTGTGAGAGGGGTCCTAGATTGGAGAGGATGCAGGCTGGGCTGAGGGACACACACCCCTGTGCACGAATTTTGTGCACCAGGCCTCTAATAGATATATAATAGAGGCCTGGTGCATGAAATGTGTGGATGGGGGAGGGGTCCCCTCAGCCCAGCCTGCACCCTCTCTAGTCTGGAACCCCTCCAGGGATCAGGCCTAAACCGGCAGTCGGACATCCCTCTCACAATCCTGGACTGCTGGCTCCTAATCACTCACATGCCTGCTTGCCTGATTGCCACTAACTGCCCCCCCTGCAGGTCTAGTCACCCCTCACTGCCCCCCCCCCCCGCCAGCCTAATCGCCCCCAACTGCCCTCACTGCCAGACTGGTCACCCCCAATTGCACCCCCTGTTGACCTGGTCACCCCTAACTGCCCCCCACTGCTGGCCTGGTCATCCCTCATGGCCCCCCCGCCAGCCTGGTCACCCCACGCAGCCTGCTGTTCAGTCGTTTGGTCGTCCCTCACTAACCCTGCTGCCGACCAGATCGCCCCACACAGCCTGCTTATTCAGTCGTTTCATCATCCCTCACTAAAACCATCTACTGACCTGGTCACCCCATGCAGCCTGTTTGTTCAGTCATTTGGTGGTCTCTCACTAATCCCCCTGCTGGCATGGTCATAGGCAGCCATCTTGTTAGGGTGTATGGTCAATTTGCACATTATCTCTTTATTATATAGGATACTAGAGGCCTGGTGGGTCCCTCAGCCTGGCCAGTCATCAAGGGCTATGAGGGTGAGGGGGCATAGCTGGCTGGCTGAGGGGAGGAGTCACGGATGGTTGGCCAGCTGGCCCCACCCCCAATGGGGGTGGGTGAGGGGCGATTGGGGGCTGGGCCAGCCAGGGCAGGGGCCACAGGAGGTTGGGGGCACCAATCGGGCATGGATCAGGTCAAATGGCAGCCGCAGTGCACATCATAGCGACTGGTCAAGCTTCTGGTTGTCAAGCTCTGGCTTGAGGGAACAATTTGCATATTAGCCTTTTATTATATAAGGAGATATATATATCTTCAGCTTTTTTTATTAGTGTTAGCAGGTATATCTTACTTCATCACTTTATTTTTAACCCACTAAAATCTTTAAAGGTAAAATGGATTTTTTGTAGTTGGGTGGGGGTGGGAGGTTGTGGTAAAAAAAAAAAAACACACAACATAATATCTACCTTTCTAACAAAATTTTAAGTACACAGTACAGCAAGCAAGTCAAATTTTCGGCCCACAATGAATACTCATTAACGATTACTCATTTATTTCAGCCCTTTATATTCAGCATGTCTCTATTGAAATAAACCTACATTTCTGTGAAAATTGAAGCTTTGATTTTTTGCGGGCCCACATAAATTTAAACCTTGTTTATTTGGCCCATGTTAGCCTTTGAGTTTGACATGCTTGTAGGATAGTATTGTTAACTATAAGTATAATGTAGTTCAGCAAATCTCTAGAACGTTTGCATTTTGTATGACTAAAACCTCAGACTCACTGAACATCAATTTCCTATTTCCCTTTCTCCTCAGTCCCCAGTAATCAACATTCTACTTCTGCTTTTATCTACTTTAGATACCTCATGTAAGTAGAATAATGCAGTATTAATCCTCTTATGACTGCCTTGTTTCACTTAAAACAGTGTCCTTAAGGTCCATCCATATTTTCACAAATGGCAGGATTTCCTTCTATCTCATAGATAAATTTTATATATACATTACTTCTTTGTCCTTTCATCAGCACACAGATATATAGGTTATTTCCATATGTAGCTAATGTTAATATGCTGTGATGAATGTAGCAGTACAAATATCTCTTCAAGGTGCTGATTTCATTTCCTTGGGATATACATCCAGAATTAGGTTTTCTGGATTATGTGGTAGTTCTGTTTTTAATTTTCTAAGGAACTTTCAAACTGCTTTCCAAAGTGGCTGAACCAATTTACATTCCACCAATAGTGCACAATATTTCGCTTTTTTTCCCACATTCTCACCAACACTTGCTATCTCTTGGTGTTTTTTTTTTTTATATAATGCCATTCAAACAATGTAAAGTAATTAATAATTATAGTTTCAATTTGTATTTCTTGATGATTGGTGATGTTGAACCATCTTTTTATGTACCTATTGACCATTTAAGTCTTTTTTATATTTATTGATTTCAGAGAAAAGGGGAGAGGGAGAGATAGAAACATCAATGATGAGAGAGAATCATTGATAGGCTGCCTCCTGCACACCCCCCACTAGGGATCAAGCTCACACCCCAGGTATGTGCCTTTGACTATAATCAAACCCAGGACCCTTCAGTCCACAGGTTGATGCTCTATCCACTGAGCAAAATCAGCAAGGGCTATATGTTTTCTTTAAAAAACTGTCTAGCTCTGGCCAGTGTGGCTCAACTGTTTGGGCATCATCTCATGTGCCTAAAGGTCACCAGTTTGATTCCTGGTCAGAGCTGGATCACGGGGTGGGGTGGAGAGGGAGGGGGAGTAAGGGCCGGGGCAGGTGCGAGGGGGGAGGCAG
Source organism: Eptesicus fuscus (assembly GCF_027574615.1). Lineage (NCBI taxonomy): Eukaryota > Metazoa > Chordata > Mammalia > Chiroptera > Vespertilionidae > Eptesicus > Eptesicus fuscus. The sequence goes on along the minus strand of NW_026557634.1, from coordinate 59,981 downwards.
GGGCAGGTAGCCGGTCAATCAAGGTTTCTCTCTCTTTCCCTTTCCCTTACTCTCTCTCTAAAATCAATAAAAACATTTTTTTTAGAATAGAAAACTGTTTATCCAGATCCTAGACCATTTTAAATTAGGTTGTGTGGGTGTTTTGCTCTTGCATTGTATGAGTTCCTTATGTATTTTGCATATTAACCCCTTATCAGGTATCTGTTTTGCAAATATTTTCTCTAATTCCATAGGTTTCTTATTATGTTGATCATTTTTTTTCCAATGCAAAGCCCTTTTGTTTAATGTAGTTCCCCCTTATTGATTTTGCTTTTGTTGCTTGTGTTTTTGATGTCACATCCAAAATATCATTGGCAGACCCAATGTCAAGGAGCTTATTTCTTATGTTTTCTTTTAGAAGTTTTATATTTTCAGATCTGATGTTTAGGTTTTTAATCCATTTCAGTTCTTCTTTTTTTCTTTCTTTTTTTTTTTTTTTTTTGAGTGGTGTAAGTTCAGGGTCCACTTTCATTCTTCTGTGATTATCCAGTTTTATGAACAACATTTATTTAAGAGACCATCCATTCCCCAATAATTATCCTTGGTTCCCTTGTCAAATATTAGTTCACCATATGTGTGAGAGTTTACTTCTTTCTGTGTGTTCTGTTCCATTGATCTGTGTGTCTGTTTTTCTGCCAGTACCATATTGTCTGACTACTGTAGCTTTGTAATATAGTTTGAAATAGTTATAGATTCACAGGTGCTTGTAAAAAACACATACACAAAAAACACAACATTGTAAAGATTGATGATCCTTTGTACCATTCACTCAATATTACCCAATAGTAATATCTTGCATAACTAGAGTATAATATCTAAACAAAGTGACGTTAGTAAAATCCACATATCTTATTTAAATACTAGAGGCCCAGTGCACAAAATTTGTGCATGGTGGGCTCAGGGTGACCCTCAGCCCAGCCTGCACCATCTCCAATCTGAGATCCCTCTCACAATTCAAAACTGCTGTCTCCCAACTGCTCACCTGCCTGCCTGCCTCATTGCCCCTAACTGCTTCTGCCTGCCAGCCTGATCACCCCTAAACACTCCCCTGCCAGCCTGATTGATGCCTAACTGCCCTCCCCTGGTCCCCCCTAACTGCCCTCCCCTGCAGGCCTTGTCCCTCCCAACTGCCTGCTCTTACAAGCCTGGTTGCTCCAAACTGCCCTCCCCTGCATACCTGGTTGCCCCTAACTACCCTCTCCTGCTGGACCAGTCACCCCAAACTGCCCTCCCCTGCTGTCCTGGTTCCCCCACATCCCTCCTAGCAGGCTTGGATCCCCCAACTGCCCTCCACTTCAGGCCTCGTCCCTCCAACTGCCCTCCCCTGCCGGCCTGGTCCCCAACTGTCCTCCCCTACAGGCCTGATTGCCCACAACTGCCCTCCCCTGCAGGCCATCTTGTGGTGGCCATCATGTGTCCACATAGGGGCGGCCATTTTTGACCACATGAGGCAGCCATCTTGTGTGTTGGAGTGATAGTCAATTTGCATATTACCCTTTTATTAGATAGGATCAATAATTTTAAATGCATTTATTGTGTGTGTGTGTGTAGTTCTATGCAATATTACCATACTAGTGGCCCGGTGCATGAAATTCATGCACGGGGGGTGGGAGGTGGGTTCCCTCAGCCCAGCCTGCACCCTCTCCAATTGGGGATCCCTTGGGGGATGTCCGACTGCCGGTTTAGCAGTCAGACTGCCAGTTTAGCAGTCAGACATCCCTCTCACAATCTGGGACTGCTGGCTCCTAACCGCTCACCTGCCTGCCTGCCTGATTGCCCCTAACTCCTCTGCCTGCCTACCTGATCACCACTAACTGTTCTCCCCTGCCGGCCCAATCTTGCCCCCAACTGCCCTCCCCTGCAGGCCTGATCTTGCCCCCAACTGCCCTCCTCTGCTGGCCTGATCTCGCCCCCAACTGCCCTCCCCTGCCGGCCTGATCTCGCCCCTAACTGCCTCTGCCTTGGCCCCCACTACCATGGCTTTGTCCAGAAGGAAGTCAGACGTCCGGAAGATGGCCGGTCAACCTGGTCTAATTAGCATATTACCTTTTTTTAAAAATATATATTTTATTGATTTTTTACAGAGAGGAAGAGAGAGGGATAGAGAGTTTGAAACATCAATGAGAGAGAAACATCGATCAGCTGCCTCTTGCACAACCCCTACTGGGGATGTGCCCGCAACCAAGGTACATGCCCTTGACCGGAATCGAACCTGGGACCCTTGAGTCCGTAGGCTGACGCTCTATCCACTGAGCCAAACCCGTTTCGGCTTACCTTTTTATTAGTATCGACTAGAGGCCCGGTGCATGAAATTCGTGCACGGAGGGGGGTTGTCCCTCAGCCCAGCCTGTACCCTCTCCAATCTGGGACCCCTCGAGGGATGTCCGACTGCCCGTTTAGGCCTGATCCCACTGGGCAGTCGGACATCCCTCTCACAATCCAGGACTGCTGGCTCCCAACTGCTTGTCTGATTGCCCCTAACCGCTTCTGCCTGCCAGCCTGATCACCCCCTAACCACTCTGCTGCCAGCCTGTTTGCCCCCAACTTCCCTCCTCTGCTGGCCTGGCCACTCCTAACTGCCCTCTCCTGCAGGGTTGATCACCTCCAACTGCCCTCCCTTGCAGGCCGGGTGTCTCCCAACTGCCCTCTCCTGCTGGCCATCTTGTGGTGACCATCTTGTGTCCACATGGGGGCAGGATCTTTGACCACATGAAGGCAGCTATATTGTGTGTTGCAGTGATGATCAATCTGCAGATTACTCTTTTATTAGATAGGATAGAGGCCTGGTGCATGGGTGGGGGCCAGCTGGTTTGCCCTGAAGGGTGTCCCTGATCAGGGTGGGGTTCCCTTGGGGCATGGGGCAGCCTGAGCAAGGGGCCTGTGGTGGTTTGCAGGCCGGCCACGCTCCCTGGCAACCCAAGCAGAGGCCCTGGTATCTGGAATTTATTTTCCTTCTACAATTGAAACTTTGTAGCCTGGAGTGGAGCCAAGCCTGGGGCTCCCTCTGCGGCCGGCAGCCATTTGTGTTGGGGGTTATAATTGAAACTTTGTAGCCTTAAGCGGGTGGGCCTGGCCAGGGTGTGTGGAAAGCTTTGCTTCCCCTGTTGCCAGGAGCAACCCTGGCCTGCTCTCTCAAGCTCCATTCTGCTGCCATTTCTGTTTGAATTTGTTTACCTTCTATAATTGAAACTTTGTAGCTTGAGTGGAGGCTTAGGCCTGGCAAGGGCAGGCGGAAAGCTTGGCTTCCTCTGTTACCTAGGAAACCTTGCTCTCTGTAGCCATCTTGGCTTGGGTTAATTTGCATGCTCGCTCTGATTGGATGGTGGGCGTGGCTTGTGGGTGTGTCAGAGGTATGGTCAATTTGCATATTTGTCTATTATTAGGATAGGATGTGTAGATTTATGTAAGCACCACTGCAATCAATTTAGAGAAGTGTTCCATTGATACCGAATTTTTGGACTAGAACCTGGATTCTTTGTCCACAGGAATCGAAGAATGAATCCAAGGACTGAAAGTAGTATAGCAAAAGTGGAGATTTATTGAAGAACAAGTACAGACTCCCACATGGGGAGAGGGAAGAGTCCCACAGAATGAACTCCCAAGTAGGGAGGGGGAAAGGGTCCCACTGAGTTCCTCTTCCCAATGGCTTAGAAAGGCTGCAGATCCCGGTACCCCGTGTCCCCTCTGATTGGTCACTATTCCCTTAGACTGGTTACTATAGTAACTCCTGGGCTCAAAGGTTGAACCTCACATGGCAAATATGAATTTCTCCCCCTCCTTCCTTATTGTTCCCCCCCTTTTGGGATTTCTTCTCCTCCTTCTGAATGAAGGGATTCCTTCTCTTTAATTTGTAAATATAGACTGTTCCCAGCTTCCTCATTCTATGGAAATATACCTGTTGCAGATTTCCAGCTTCCTCATTCTATGAAAATATACCTTCTGCTGCTCTAAAACAGCCCTGTGCTTTCCTCCATGGTCCCCTTAATTTCCAAAATTTCTAAAATATCCTAAACCTGTTCTAGCTTACCCCTAAAATTCCTGTTTCACTATTACCACAAAGTTCTCTCATGCTACTTCACTCACCTCTCTCCCTTCCCCCCCCCTCTTAATCTCTCCCCCACCTTCTTTTCCCCCCTTTTTCCCTACCTTCCACTCTCTCTAAAAATCAACAGGAAAAATATCCTTGGGTAAGAATTTTTTTAAAAAAAATAATTTTAAGTGCTTTGTCCTTAAAATAAGAATTGTTATTTTTAAATTAGTAAGAAAAAGCAACTAAGAGGACTAAGAAAGTTGTAGAAAGCAAACCATGGCCATTTTCTCTCTCTCTCTCTCTCTCTCTCTCTCTCTCTCTCTCTCTCTCTCTCTCTCTCTCGTTGACAGTTGAATACTCACATCCTATAACATTCTTGGTGAACTTGCTTCAGAAACACAATCTTCGAGCTATTTCCTAGTGTTTCAGTTTACCACTAATATTTCCACCCACCACTTCCATAGATCACACCATAAATAGCTAGCTATAGATGCTAAAAATTCTGGTCCTCTTCCAAAGTTATTCCTGATTTGGGAAAAACATGTGAATAGCCTGCTCTCGGATTTGCTTGGTCTTGATCCCATATATGATGGGATTCAGCATAGGTGGAACCACAATGCAGACATTAGCAAACAAAATGTGGATATGAGGAGGAATGTGGCGTCCAAACCGCTGAGTAAGAGTAGTGAAGATGGCAGGCCCATAAAAGAGGATGATGATGCAGACATGGGAACCACATGTATTGAGAGCTTTCTGACGAGCATCTTGGGAAGACATGTGGAAGACAGCATGGAGAATCAGCACATAGGAAACAAAAATTAACAGCACATCTAAAACCACTGTCATTATTATTACAAAAAGTCCATACCAGATGTTCACTCGGATATCATTACAAGCATATTTGGCCAAGCCGATGTGTTCACAAAAGGTATGCGGGATAATATTATTTTGGCAGAAAGTCAACCTTTTCAAAAGAAATATTATGGGGAAAATTGTACAATAACTTCTCAAAAAGATGGTAACACCAATTTTCCCAATCAGTGTATATGTAAGAATAGCTGTGTATCTCAGCGGGTAGCATATGGCAATGTAGCGGTCAAATGCCATCACCAGCAGGATCCCTGACTCAGAGATGAAAGTGCAGTGGATGATGAAGAACTGAGCGATGCAGCGATCCAAGGAGATCTCCCCAGCATGGAACCAGAAGATGGCCAAGGCCTGAGGTACTGTGCACGTGGAGAGGACAATGTCTGCTGTGGCCAGCATGCAGAGGAAGAGGTACATGGGTTCATGGAGGCTGCTCTTTGTGAGGATAACAATGATGAGCAGACTATTCCCAAACAGGGCAATGATATAGGAAATGAAGAAGGGGATGGAAATCCACATGTGCTGGTTCTCTAGGCCAGGGATACCCAGCAAGCGGAAGACTGTGTGGCTAACACCAGTGTGGTTTAAGGTAGTCATATGTGGGGAGACCACCACAGACATCACTTCTTATTCACAGACACAGGAAAACATACTACTCCTTGCAATATTCTTTCTGAAGGCACCAAGAACTTTTGACACATTCCTTCTTCTTTGAACATGCAAATCAAAAGAAACATAAAAGGTAATAGAATATAGTCTCTGCCTTAATGAATGATTAAAAGGTATACATATTCCCAGCTAATCAAAGAAAACATTTTGTTGAATGTATTTCTCCTACAAACAGAGGATTATAAAAAGACAAAAGGGAATTGTTCTATGTATCTGGAAAGGCTGTAACAAGTGTTTCTTGAACGTGAAGAACTTGAACTTACCTTTGTGGTGGGTACTTTATCATAAAGAAGAGAAAGAAAAACAACAAAAGAAAACATGGGTATTCAAATCAAAGTATATAGCATCTTCATTAAACAGTGTTCAACTCCAGGTGGCTGTGCATAGGGAATACTGAAAAAAGCTGGGAGATGTTTGTTCAGGCAAATTTGGTATAATTGTCAGAAATGAGATTTGAACTCTCTCTGGTTTCAACATATACAATCTGCTCGCTTGTGAAGTGAGTCAAGGGGACTTTAAGAGGTAGCATGAACAGGGCCTGTGTGCCTGAGGTGAGGCACTGCTCATGCTCACAACTGAAGGAACTAAGTTTATAAATGACTAAAATTTGAAAGTAAGGCATTGTTGCTGGGAGGCATTGTGCATGATATTTTAAAGCTTTTTCTTCAGGTGGAAATTCTATCATTTAATTCTTAGTGTGCGTTCATTCATTCGTGAACTCTGTCATTTAGGAAGCAGTAACTGTTTTTCAGGTACCATATTACAAACTGGAGATATAGGGGGAGAAAAGGGAATTTGACCGAGTCCTATGAACTTATGGTTTGACATAAACAGATAGGTTGAAGAGCTGAAGACCTATTTTAATTCCTCCTAATAAAAAAATATTTTAAAATATCTAGCTCCATAGCTAAGTTATAGCTCATGCTCAATAACATTATTTCTTCCACTCCAGTTACCCACATGATGCCCAATAATTTTCCTTTCTGGGGAAAATTACCAATTACCATCCTCCAAGTGCTGGAGGAAGGTGGTCTGTTATCAGAGTCACCTACCAAAAGGATCCAATCATCTGGCCTAGTTATGGTACTGTGTCCTGCAGAGCATATGGCTGCTTTATGAAAAAGTTCTCTGCAAGTTATAATGACTAACATCAACAAATCAACAAACAACAAGTGCTGGCAAGGATGTGGAGAAAAGGGGACCCTTGTACACTGCTGGTGGGAATGCAGACTAGTGCAGCCACTATGGAAAACAATATGGATTTTCCTCAAAAAATTAAAAATGGAACTGCCACTTGACCCAATGATCCCACTTCTAGGAATATATCCTAAGAAAACCTGAAACACCAATCAGAAAGAATATATGCACCATATGTACCCCTATGTTCATTGCAGCACAATTTACAATAGCTAAGATCTGGAAACAGCCCAAGTGCATCAGTAGATGAATGGATAAAAAAGCTGTGATACATTTATACTGTAAAATACTATGCAGCTGTAAAACAGAAGGATCTCTTACCCTTTTAGTCAGCATGGAAGGACCTGGAGAGTGTTATGCTAAGCAAAATAAGCCAGTCAGAGAAAGATCAGTATCACATGATCTCACTCATATGTGGGTCTAATGAACAAAATAAACTGATGAGCAAAATAGATCCAGAAACATAGAAGCATGGAACAGACTGACAAATCTCAGAGGGAGTAGAAGGGTGGGGAGAGATTAACTGGGGGATTTGTATGCATATGTACATAGCCCATGGACACAGACAATAGTGTGATGAAGGCCTGGAAGGGATGGGTGTGGGGTGCTGGGAGTCAATGGGAAAAAAAGAGGGGACATCTGTAATACTTTCAACAAGAAAGATAATTTTTGTAAGTTGCCTCCAGTGAAGGCAGCTGACCTCCTGCATGGAAAAAGAAAAAAAAAAAAGTGGGATGGTATCAGAGGGATGTGAGAGCTGGTGTGGCTGGTGTGTGTCCCCATAGACCTGACTGGGAATGTAAAGGGGGGAAATGGCAAGAAAGAAGAGGCCACAGAAGACACAAAGCAACAAATGCAGAGCTGGAAAGGAGGGGAGATTATGGAAGCTAGTGATGGCCGTGTGTTTGAGGAAAGGGAGCAGCAGAGGAAATTGTGTTCATTGGAGCCAGAGAGAGAAACCAGGGGGCTCAAAGGTCGAAGATATGCCTGTTCAATTGGTCTCCTGTCCAAGGTAGAGTGACTTTGGTCTGACACAAGTTTATCTACATGTTCCACTCAATGCTCTTCCCCCATTATTCCCCTTTCACAATAGCCCAAGGTGTCCTGGCTCACTTCCCAAGTCCTGCTTTGGGAAGGCCAGCACAGATCCGTGTCATTCTCAGGGCTCTTCTCCTATTTGCCAAGAGGGGTCTGCAGTCTAAGTCAATATCTTTTCTGTTTTCTCATGTCATCTCATTATTAGAACACTTGTCATATATTGGACTAGAAGCCCTGTGCACGAATTCATGCACGGGTGGGGTCCCAATTGGAGGTGGGGCCGGCCAGAGGAAGGGGCAGTGGGCAGTTGGTCAGCTGGCCCCACCCCGAACAGGTGGGGGAGGCAATCAGGGTGGGGCTTAGTGGGGGTGGGGGGAGGTTATGGGAAGTTGGGGAGGCCAGTGGGGGCCCTGATCTGGCTGGTTGGCAGCCGCACTCCCACTCGGTTGAACTCCTGCCCGAGGGGACAATTTGCATATTAGCCCTTTATTATATAGGATTACTTTTCTTTATTTGCCAACCTTCATTAACCTCAGCTACCCATATACTAGTACTCTCAAACTCCCTTCCCACTTCTTACCCTCCACTTCTTCTGTAACCAACCAGAAAGATGCTTCTCATCTTTATAATTCTGCATCCATATATATCAATAACATCAAAGAGTCCTGACCCCTCTGGCCTGTATGGCCTGACCAGCTCAGTCCTGACCCTGATCCTGAAACCACTCTACCCATAGATGTCTATTTCACTTACCAGCTTTTACTGAGTCTTCAGGAACAGACGTGAGATTGGAGATGAAATTCAGTTTGTTGGGGCCCAGGCAGTTGAGCTATTTATTCTCTTTCATGAGAGCCTTTGAAGGAAGCACTTACATCAGGACCCCAGGGACACAGCTGTCTCCAACAGCCTCTTCCTAAATGGCCTTATTCCCAGGTCTATTTCCCCCTCCCTAGAGCTTCTCCTATTTTATCTCCTGCTCCTACTCACATGTCCTGAAACCCATCCCACACCAAGTGTTCACATTTATGATGTTTTACTCCAAGAAAATCTCTCCCATCTAAAACAGCTTTTCTGCAAGCCTGTTTTAATACCTATATTGAATTAAATTAATATTAAACTTATTTCCAATCTCTAATATTAATCCATGCAATTAAAATGTAAAAATAATTTTCAATTTTTCATATTTCATGTAAAGGATGATGTTGCAGGTATATTCATCCCTGGAGTGGACATAAGATTCATATTCATAAATAATGAGCGTGTTTTTTGTTTTTGGTGTGGTTTTTGTTCATCTTCACCTGAGGATATTTTTTCCCATTGCTTTCAGAGAGAGTGGAAGGGAGAGAGGGAAAGAAAAAAATGGATGTGAGAGAGACACATCTACTGGCTGACTCCCTCACGCTCCCCGCCAGTGGTCAGGAAACAAAACCACAACCCAGGTACATGCACTTGACTGCGAATCGAACCCGCAACCCTTCCATGCACAGGCCAACATTCAAATCACTGAGCAACACCAGCCAGGGCAATAAGGAGTTTTAATTATTTCCTAAGGGTACATAAATGTTTGGGCACAATATAAAGAAGAAATCACTCTTGACATTTGTGACGTATTTTCATTTCCTTTGCCTGCCTAATGTATCATTCTGTTTAGTATTTGGCCACCAAAACTCTACATTTATGGTTGCTGGGGAAAAAATGTGTTTTCTTTATACTCTTTTGTAAGTATTTAATCTAGATTATACTTACCCTGAATGTATGGTGTGTAATTTTTTTCAACTTGGAAATAACTTTATATTCTGATTATAAAGGTAATCTTGTACCTTATTGTTTAAAAATCAGATAATAAAGACAGGAAGAACAAAGTAATCCCACCTATAGGGAAAAAAAGTGTATTTCTTAATATAAATACATAACAGAAAATTTTTATCAGCTAGTCTTCTATACTTTATGATCTTCTAAAAACCTTACTAAGTTTTATTAGTTAAATAATTTTATAAGATTAACACTTTATTATTCATGCATGTCTTTGTAGATAGAATTAGCACATTTGTGCACCTCACACTCAATGTTTAAGGAGTCCAATGAGTATCTATTAAGACAGCAGCATGTACAGAACTCAGAAGTAATCAGACTTGTGAGAAGCTATTGTTCTGACAGTCTCAAGACACAATTCCACTTTGTATAATAATTTACTTTCAAATAGGTGATATTTGCTAAATTTTATATTTCCTAGAAATTCTAAGATCAATTTATAATATTCCAAAATGTCCAATAAATGCTCAAAAATGCATTGCACTTTCTTGTAAAGTTAGATACACCTCTCTCTTCTCAAATTAACAGCATAACTGTCATGTGACCAGTAGACTCTTGTTAGAAAATCCTTACATCCCAGTTTTTGGGATTTGTCTCCTCTCACTATTTCATATTATGGTAACTATGCATTTCAACTTTTTATTCCATGAATTTGACAATTGTTACTGTTCACTTGCTTCAAACTGGGGGCACTGGGAGTGTGTCAGCAGAGGGGATTATTAAACTATATAACAGCAATTTTCAACTGGTGTGCCGCAAGAATTTTTAAAACAGGCAATACCTAACTATTTAGTCCAGGGCACTGATCCCTTTTCCCTTAGATTGCCAAATTAAAAAATGACAACAGCCAACACAATAGCTGTCCGGTGTGAATAAATCAAAATGATACCTATTTTTTGTCAGATCGGCAAATATATATATTTGGTGTGCTGCAGAATTTTAGTAATTACTTTATGTGTACCATGAGAAGAAAAAGTTCAAAATCACTGCTTTATAACATGGTGTTAGAACAAATTGCCCCATCAGAGTATTTCAATTGAAAAAGAAGCACTAATAAGAATTGAGTTCTATTATTCAATTTCCTACAAAATTCACTGAAAGGATATATGGGCAAATATCTCTTAGCCTGATTTTAGTTCTTTTGGATATATACCCAGAAGTGGGAAGAGCTGGACACTTATGGTAGTGTTATTGTGAATTTTATGAGGACTATTGCTCTCATCAAACATACGAATTGAAAATCAATGTAAAATTATTTTTTATAACTTTACTTTGTAGAACAGCTTTAAAGAAAAACTGCATAGTACACAGCTACCACCAACGCAGTTAACATGTTACCTTAGTATAATACATTTGCTACAATTAATACACTAGTACTAATACGTTATATTAACTATCATCCATACCATATTCAGACTTCCTGAAATTTTACCTGATGTCCACTTGCTATTCCAGGATCCCTTCAAGATATCACATTCTATTTAGTAGTCACTTCTCTTGGGGATGCTTGGCTATAACCATTCCTCAGATTTTCCTTGTTTTTGAGGGCTGTGTGCACAGTTTTGTTGTAGTTAAGCCTTGATTGTTGTTGGTATCACTATGAGGAATTGACCTCCAGGCCAATTGGCTGTGAGGATCAGCTGTGTCTACGATGGAAGAATTTCTGTGCTGGAGACACCCTTATGAGGCAAGACTTGCTTCAGTGGGGCTTTGGTGCTCACAGAGTCGGCCACCTGAGTGTGTCCCTTATGCATCTGAGGAGTTGTAATCTGGATTGTCCCACTCTGACCACTGGGTATACTGGCTCTTGGATCTCCAAGGAGGTGCTAATTTAGCCTCTGCCTGAGACCACCCAGCAGGAGCTACGGAGAGATCTGCAGATTCCTCTTCTTTGTTTGGGTTTTGGAGGTGCCCAGATGAGGCCCAGCTGTGAAGCAATGCAAGCTGCTATGGGGCCTTGGGCCTTCTTTTGGATGTTCTGTGTCTCACTGACTCAGCTACAGTTTGTTAAGTAAGTTTAGTTTTCAAAGGACCAGGCCATTCATATGCAAAATCCTCTGCACACAGCTTGGATGGTGCGGAGTCTCAGGGCAGAGCAAACAGTAATGGCTTCCCGTCAACCCTGCCCTGAGAGGCCCCCAGTTCTCAGTGTCCCACATTAATCTCTGCAAGCACCTCTGAGAGAAAGCCACCCTTGAGTTCCACCCACTGCCAGACAATCCAGTTTCTCCTCCTCTGAATCAGGGTCCCCAGAATTTCACCTGGAACTGGAGTTCAGAGCAGTCGGGAGCTTGTGTCTCCCTGCGGGTTGAAAAAGACAGCTGCATACTCATTTGCCAGCCTTCTTCACTCGCACGCCTCCGTACATCTGCCTTTCCTTCTGCACCTCCTCTGAGTCTCAGTGTGCTTTTCTCTTCCCTTCTAGTTGTAGAATTTCCACTTAGCCAGCCTTTCTGTGGTTCTAGATGATGTCCATTTTGTTTTTTAGTTGTAGTTTTGAAGTGGTTGTGCGCTGCAGCAAGTTCAGGTGTTTACTTATGCCGCCATCTTGGTTTCTCCCCCAAAAAATCTTTTCATTATATTAGTTTCAGATATACAACATAATGGTCCCATATTTATATATTTTTAAATGATAACCACATTAAGTCTAGCAAGCTTTCAACATTATTCATAGATATAAAAATTTTATTTCTTGTAATGAAGAATTTTAAAGTCTACCCTCTTAGCAACTTTCAAATATGCAATGAAGTATTATTAACTATGCTGTAATTATATCACATGACATTTATTTTATAACTAATGCCTGGTGTTCGAAATTTGTGCATTGGGATGGGGAGGAGGGTCCCTCTGCCCAGCCTGTGCCCTCTCACAGTCCAGGACCCCTTGCTCCTTACTGCCTGTCTGCTTGCTGCTCCCTACCACTTGGCTCACTGCTCCTTAGTGCTGCCACAGAGGTTCCCGCTACCTCTGCTACACTTGCCAACCGTGAGCGCCATTTATGGCTGAGCGGCACTCCCCCTGTGGAGTGCACTGACCACCAGGGGGCAGCTCCTATATTGAACATCTGCCCCTCGGTAGTCAGTTCATAGGGACAAGTCATTCCACAGTTCAGTCGATTTGCATATTAGGGTTTTATTATATAGGATAGGATAGTGAATGTGAACTGCAAATGAAAAATAAAATTTAAAAAGAAACATAAAATTTTATATATGAAAAATTTTAATTATCACCTGAGGATGGTTTTAAAATTGATTTTTAGAGAGAGAAACATCCAGGTGACAGAGAAATATCAGTAGGCTACCTCTGCACCTGCTGACCCAGCGGGATCTAACCTAAACTTAAGTATGTGCCCTAACCTAGAATCCAACAGGAAATCCTTTGGTGTACAGGTTGAGAATCCAACCAATTGAGCCACCTGGCCAAGGAAGATCTGAAAAAATTTTTAAATGTACCATCAGGCCCTGGTCAGTGTGGATCAGTAGTTAGAGTGTCCTCCATGCACCTAAGGGTCATGGACTCGATTCCAGGTGAGTGCACATACTCAGGTTTTGGGTTCCATCCCTGTCAGATTGCTTTGGCAACTGATCGATGTTTCTCTTTCTCTTTCCCTCTCCCTTCCTCTCTCTTTAGAATCAATGAAAAGAGCACAACCTTAGAGGAGGATTTTTTAAAAAATGCTGGTTTGGTTCAGTGGATATTGTTTCTGTAGGCGGACTGAAGGGTACCGGGCACAGATCTCAGTCATCATCAAGGCTCTTCTCATATTTTCCAAGATATGTCTTCAGACTTCTGTGGGTTTTTTCAGACATAATCAAATTATCCGGGACCTGTTATTTTTTGGATGGTTTTGCTTTACTTACATATTTTCAATAACATCAGGAAACTCCTATCCCACACTTCAACCTTCACTTCTACTGTAACCAACCAGATTTGTGTGTCTGGTCTTTTCTAATTAGCACACACATATATCAATATCTTTCAGAGTCCTGTATCTCTGGCCTGTCTGGGACATAATATCAGCCCAGCCCTTACTTGATCATAGAAGCACCCCAATCACAGATGCCTAATTCATTCACCAGCCTTAGATTAAGGTTCAGAAACAGACATTAAATTGGAGATGAATTCAGCTTGTTGCATTCCAGGAGTTGGTTTGTTCATCCTCTGTCATAAAAGCCCTTGAGGGAAGCACTTACACCAGGGCTCCAGAGACAGAGCTGTCTCCACCAGCCTCATCATTGTCCCTAATGGACATGTTTGCTAATACCATTTCCCAATGCCTTTACCTCTTCAAGTCCATTTCTCTCTTGCTTCTCTCCACAGGAGCCTATAAAAAAAATCATGTAGCACCTAAGGTAGCCTTGCTACAGGCCTATTTTATTACAATCCTATATAATGAAGAGGTAATATGCAAATTGACCATCACTCCAACACACAAGATGGCCATCACAAGATGCCTGGCAGGGGAGGGCAGTAGTGGGCAATCAGGCAAGCAGGAAAGGGCAGTTGGGAGAGACCAGGCCTGAAAGGGAGGGCAGTTGGAGGGGATCAGGCCTGGCAAGGGAGGGAAGTTAGGAGTGACCAGGCCTGAAGGGGAGGACAGTTGGGGGAGATCAGGCCTGCAGGGGAGGGCAGTTGTGGATGACTAGGCTAGCAAGGGAGGGTAGTTAGGGGTAACCAGGCTAGCAGGGGAGGAAAGTTGGGGGCAACCAGGCCTGAAGGAGAGGATAGTTGGGGGTGACCAGGCCTGTAGGGGAGGGAAGGTGGGGGCCACTAGGCCTGCAGGGGAGGGCAGTTGGGGACAACCAGGCTGGCAAGGAAGGGAAGTTAGGGGTGACCAGGCTAGCAGGGAGGGCAGCTTGAGGCAACCAGGCCTGCAGGAGAGGACAATTAGGGGCAATCAGGCTGGCAGGGGAGGGCAGTTAGGGGTGACCAGGCCAGCAGTGGAGGGCACTTAGGGGCACTCGGGCCAGTAGGGGAGCAGTTAAGTGTCAATCAGGCTGGCAGGGGAATGGTTAGGGGGTGATCAGGCTGGCAGGCCAAAAGGGTTAGGGCAATCAGGCAGGCAGGTGAGCAGGTGGGAGCCAGCAGTCCTGGATTGTGAGAGGGATGTCCGACTGCCCATTTAGGCCCAATCCCTCAAGAGGTCCCTGATTGAAGACAGTGAAGGCTGTGCTGAGGGACACACACACTCCTTGTGCATGAATTTCATGCACTGGGCCACTAGTGGGAATATAAGTGCTTATAATTAATATGGACTCATAGTTTTTAAAGGTTTATACTTCATGAAAATAATTACATAAAAACCTCACATAGTTTTAAATTCCAGAGTCATTAATAATGTTCAACTCTGAAGTCTAAGGGTATAGAATTGTACAAACTTAACAATTAGTAGGAGACATGTTAGTCTTGATTACCTCAGCCATATTTCTATTTCATTTGCCTGGTCCCACTTTTTTCCATTACACTTTATAATAAATTATCTAAATACTAGAGGCCCAGTGCATGGATTTGTGCACATTGAAATGAACTTAATTAGAAGAAATATTTTAATATCACTATTTGCCCTTTCTCTATAATACAAGTGTCAACCAAATTTATGATCGAACATGAAAGATAAAAACACACGTGTGCGATTGGCACCAGCAAGAGCTTTATTTATATAGATAAACTTGCTTAATTAGACCTGCTTTCTGATTTAGCTAAACTTTTTCAAACCCAGTGAAGCACCCTAAGTTCTCTTTCAGGTAACTGTCAGCAACACAGCAGTAAATATCAACACAAAGCAGATTATTATTGTAGATCACACAGGGAGAACAAAGGGTGAAATATTTAACTGTAGCAGTGTTTGACTATATTTGGTGCAGTAAGAAAACCTGAAGTCATTTTCAAGTTCCACCATTTCTTCTTTTAAGTCGGTTCAAGTTTCTAAACTTTCTAAATCTCCGTTTTGCAGCTAATGAAAAGAAAATAAGATTCTACCAAAGCTCCTGTCTACCTACTCCAGAACTTCTGTGAGGATCAAATGAGATATGGCACATGGAAACGCGTCACAGATATTAGGTTAAACTGTAAAATGTCTGCACCTGGCTATAAAGCAAGTAATGTTCCTGGGCTGAAAAAGCTCCAAGGAGGCAAGTCACTAGGGAAATGAAGCCGGGCATTACTAAGTGACTCCATTACTGGCACCCACAGTGGCTGTTTCCAGACTGGGCTAGGCTGTAGTCTGCATTTTGTGCCATGGGGTCTCAACAGCATTGGCTGCAATTTGGTGGGGTGTTGCTCAGGGGTGGTGGCAGGACCTGTGTCCCACTTGGGGGAAGCCAAGAGTTGGTTTGTGGTGCCAGATCCATGGAGCCAACCAGTGCTCATCATGGCAGCTTCTGCATTGAGCTTCTTCCCCCTGGTGGTCAGTGTGCATCATAGCTACCAGTCAGACAGTTGGAGGGACACTTAGCCTTCATATATATAGATTTAGTCCAAGCCACAGTGTTTCCTTTCTTTACATTCCTCCCAAATTTTTGTTCTGGTTCACATAGAGATAATCTTCAAAGTCTTCTGTCAAGTATTTTTCTCAGTTCGGAACTCTCCCAATTGCTGTGTATATTTCACCCTGACAGTTGAGCCACATCTTGGCTAAGTACAGGCTAGGTGTAGTCCTTAATTGCCATTCCACTGTCCCAGTTCCAGCATTAGTGATTTAGAAAAAAAATCTAACTCCAGCATGATTCCTCTTTTGTACAGAACATGTTTTTTTAGCTGAATGTTGTAAGGTTTTTCTTTTTCTCCTTGGAGTTCAAAAATTTTACCAGCACATACCTTGGTGTTTCTTTTTTCTCATCAGTGTTTCTCTATCTTTTATTCATTATCACTCACTAATGGAAACTTTAAGACATTTTTCCTTAATTGCCCACTATGACATTTTAATAGCACAGATAACCTGCATTTCTGTTTATATATTGTGACTGTGCTTTATACATAAAAAGAGTAACATTTTTTGCTACCTCCCCCTCTGGAACCATTTTTGCCTCATTGGAGGTATTATCACCCCTGTTGAAGAAGCATGGTCTAGCCTGAAACACAGTGAGCTTTTATTACAGCTCAAGAAATAGTCTGTTTGTGTAATTATTGTCTCTCATCCATTAATGTCTTTTATTCCTTCTAGAATTCTAATTTACATTTTGTTATTCTTTTTGGATATTGTTATTAATCCTCACCTGAGGATATTTTCTATTCATTTTTAGAGAGAGTGGAAGGGAGGGGGAGAGACAGAGAAAGAGAGACGTTAATGTGAAAGAGACACATCAGTCAGTTACATCCAGCGCTCACCCTGACCAGGCCTGGGGATCAAACCCGCAAACCAAGGTACATGCCCTTGACTGGAATTGAACCCAGGAACTTTCAGTCTGGAGCAATGCTCTATCCACTGAGTCAAACTGGCTAGGGCTCTGTTATTCTTACTAAATATATTTTATTGATTTTTTTTAATTTTATTGATTTTTTACAGAGAGGAAGGGAAAGGGATAGAGAGCTAGAAACATCGATGAGAGAGAAACATCGACCAGCTGCCTCCTGCACATCCCCTACCGGGGATGTGCCTGCAACCAAGGTACATGCCCTTGACCGGAATCGAACCCGGGACCCCCCAGGCCGCAAACCGACGCTCTATCCACTGAGCCAAACCGGTTTCGGCTATTTTATTGATTTTTTACAGAGAGGAAGAGAGAGGGATAGAGAGTTAGAAACATCGATGAGAGAGAACCATCGATCAGCTGCCTCTTGCACACCCCCTACTGGGGATGTGCCCACAACCAAGGTACATGCCCTTGACCGGAATCAAACCTGGGACCTTTCAGTCAGCAGGCCGATGCTCTATCCACTGAGCCAAACTGGTTTTGGCTGGGCTCTGTTATTCTTGATTTATCTTTATAGTTTTGCTGCTTTTTGGAGATATTTCTCAAATCTATTTTGACTCTCAAACAAAAACATCTCTTCCTTCAATTCATCCACTAAACTATTTTTTAAGAGAAATCATGTTATGGCCTCAGAAAGTGTTGTTTATTTTTCCCTTCTCCCTCCTTGTATTTCTCTAATGGGATTACCTATTATCTTAGTTTAGTGGTTCTCATCCTTCCTAATGCTGTGACCCTTTAATACAGTTCCTCATGTTATGATGACCCCCAACTATAAAATTATTTTCGATGCTACTTCATAACTGTAATTTTGCTACTGTTATGAATCGTGATGTAAATATGTGATATGCAAGATGTCTTAGGCGACCTCTGTGAAAGGGTTGTTCGACTCCCAAAGGGGTCGCGACCCACAGGTTGAGAACTGCTGTCTTGGTTGTCTCCTTTTACCGCTAGTACCTGCATGTCACTGAGTGAATATCCAGACTGTTCTGACTGATCATCTCCAGTTGTTGGGACCCACCAACACAGGGTTTGTCTACCAAGATCAGGTCTGGTTGTTTCTGGACCCCAAATGGGAGCAGTCCCAGAGATAGAGAAAGGCAAAGTGGTCTTTACTCCCCAAAGGGTGGTGGTAAAGAACAAACAGGCAGCAGCAGCTCTCTCCTGATGCACCTGAAGAAAGCCTTCCCATCCCCTGGTCTCTTACATTCCACTTTAAGATTTCAGCTAGGTCCCTAGCTTGTCTTGCTCAGTGGATAGAGCACCTGCCTGAAGAATGGATGGTCCCAGGTTCAATTGCAGTCAAAGGCACATGCTCGGGTTGTGGACTTGATCCCCAGTAGGGGGTGTGCAGGAGGCAGGCAATCAATGATTCTCATCATTGATGTTTCTCTCTCTCTCCCTCTCTCTTCATCTCTGAAATCAATAAAAAAATTTTTTAAAATATTTTCACCTTGGTTTTCTTGGGTCCGTGGAGACCAAAGGCTACCAACATCAACTTTTACCACCTTCCTTCCTCAGATCTTAAGCCCAGGCACTAATAGCCATCAAAAAGCATGTGTGTGAGCACGCACACATGCGCAAACACACACACACACACACACAAAATAGTTCTCCCCTCAGGCCTTCAAGCAACCAAGATCTCCATTCTGACACCATTTACTGAAGAGAATGCCTTTATGTATGTTATAGCCTCCTTTGTCAAATATTAATTAACCAAGCCCACAACCTCTGCTCTGTGTTCAGAGCATGTTGTGGGACCAGGCATGCCTGTACCAATAAACCCTTTGCTTTTTGCATGAGAACGTCTCTTGGTGCTTTGTGAGTGCGGCCAGCGTTCCGGGCGTTACATTTGGAGGTTCCACCGAGATTGCTGCAGCTGCCTTCAGGCTCCAACAGATGCTTCTTGGGGTTGAAGGCTCTGGAGGGGATCCAGCAATTTGTCTGGAAGCCGTTGGCCTCCGCTTATCAGCCAGGAGACCTTAAGGTGCCCCACTCATTCCGAGTCGGAGACACCAGACTCACAGCCTAGAGCCCCGGTGGAAAGGACCCTACGTGGTGCTGCTGACCACCCCGACAGCAGTAAAAGTAGATGACATCACGTCTTGGATCCATGCCTCCCATCTCAAGCCTGCGCCGCAGCAGCCGGGACCAGAATGGACGGTGGAAAAGACTGACAGTCCCTTTAAGCTTCGCATTCGCCTTGTGGGTAGGAACCAGCCTCCCTCCCCCAGTGGCGAGTAACCCTCATGCACCTACGCGCCTTGCCTGGGAAGTAATTAACCCCACGGGGCAGGTGATCTGGGCAGTCAGAGGAACTCACACCCCAGGTACCTGGTGGCCTACTCTCCACCCGGATGTATGCCAGCTTGCAATTGGATTAGACACTTGGGATCTGGGAGCAGTAGAAGACCCCACCAAACTCCCCCTGCTCATACGAGATCATGGGCACCATCCCAGCGGTACCCATACCTCGGGGTGCAGTGATTCCCGCCGGTGGTGTGTTCTCGGTAACATTGAATTTTATGTATGCCCCAAGGAAGGGAGGGACCGGGGAAAAATAAGGACCTGTGGGGGGGCCTGAATCTCTATATTGTGCTGCTTGGGGGTGTGAAACAACAGGGGCAGCCTGGTAGATACGAGGTCCCCCAAGGGACTGGATACAGGTATTGAGGAATATCAAGGGAAGAGCCAGCACTGATTGTGAAATACGATCCCCTTGTGGGACAGGCATTCTATGTAACGGGTTAAACATTTCCTTCACTGAGAACGGGAGAAAATCAGAGAATCTACTGTCCTGGTATAAGGGCAGGACATGGGGTCTTAGATTCTATATTCCGGGCTATGATTATGGATTATGGTTTACAATAAGACTGAGACAGGAAGCTGTCCCCGTACCTGTGGGCCCAAACCTTGCCCTTCGCCCACCAGCATCACTTTAATCAGGCAGCAATACTCAGCATTAGATGAATCTGAAGGTCTCTAGGATTAGAGACCGGCCACAGAAAAAGGGGGGAATGAAGAGTTGTAAAATCATAAAAGCCAGCATTTCAGTAAGGGCCTGAGGTCAGTTGAAGACAAGGTCAGTTGAAGACAATTAGAACAAGTCAGCCAAGAATGTTGAGATAGAAACCAGATAGCCATCTATGGCTGGGGGGAACCGATACCAAGAGCTTGTGTATACCTAAAGAAAAATGTTTGTATGTCAACAGACTTAATTGTCTTAATTGTTCCAGGAAGCAGAAAACCACAGTGGAAAGTTACCAGGTTGTAAAATGGAAAGACCCTGCCCCCTAAAGTGTATTAACCTGTGCTCAAACCCTGCTTCGGGGCCCACAACCTCTGCTCTGTGTTCAGAGTATGTTGTGGGACCGGACATGCCTGTACCAATAAACCCTTTGTTTTTTGCATGAAAAAAAAAAAAAAAAACCTTTAATTAACCATAAAGGTATGGATTTATTTCTAGATTCTGTTCTTTTCCATTGATCTATGTGCCTGTTGTTATGCCAGTACCAGGCTGTTTTGATTACAATGGCCTTGTAGTACAGTTTGATATCTGGTACTGTGATAGCTCCAACTTTATTCTTCTTTCTCAAGATTGCTGAATATATTTGGGGTCTTTTTAGGGTTCCATATACATTTTTGGAATATTTGTTCTAAATCTGTGAAACATACTACTGGTATTTTAATAGGAGTTGCACTTAATCTATAAATTGTTTTGGGTAGAATGGACATTTTAATGACATTAATTCTTCCAATCCATGAACATAGTATATGCTTCCATTCATTTGTATCTTCCTCAATTTCTTTCTTCAAAATCCTCCAATTTTCAGAGTACAGGTCTTTTAACCTCCTTGGTTAAATTCATGCCTAGGTGCCTTATTTTTTTGTTGCAATAGTAAATGGGATTGTGTTCTTAATTTCTTTCTTATACTTCATTATCTATATATATAAAACCCTAAACAACCATCCAACCGTTCAAGCAGTAGCTATAATGCACACTGAAGTCTAGGGGGCAGACGCTCAATGCAGAGGTGTGGAAATATAGAACAGACTGCTGAATCTCAGAGGAAAGGAGGAGGGGGGGAGGGCAGGAAGAGGTTAACCAAAGATCTTATATGCATACTAGAGGCCCGCTGCATGAATTTGTGCACTAGTGGGGTCCTTTGTCCTGGCCTGCGGGGATTGGTCCAAAACCAGCCCGGTCCATGGATTCGAGCACCAGTGGAGTCCCTCAGCTTGGCCTGCGGGGATCGGGCCGAAATCAGCAGTCCAACATCCCCCAAGGGTCCTGGATTGCGAGAGGGCACAGGCCAGGCCAAGGGATACCACCAGTGCACGGATCTGTGCACCGGGCCTCTAGTTGGTATATAAGAATGCCACTGATTTCTGAATATTAATTTTATATCCTGCTGCTTTCTTTAATTTATTTATTAAATCATTGGGGTTTCGGTGGTCTTTAGAGTTTTCTATGTATAAATCATGCCATCAGCAAATAATGACATTTTTATTTCTTCCTTCCCAATTTGAATGCCTTTTATTTCTTCTTGTCTGATTACTGTGGCTAGAAATTCCAGTACTGTGTTGAATAAGAGTGGTGAAAGCAGACATCCCTGTCTTGTTCCTGATCTTAAAGGAAATGCTTTTAGCTTTTGGCCACTGAGTATAATGTTGGCTGTACATTTGTCATATATGGCCTTTATTATTTTGAGGTATGCTCTATTCCCACTTTGCTGAGAGTTTTTAACATAAATGGGTGCTGGATCTTATCAAATGTGTTTTCTGCATCTATTGATATGACTGTGTGTTTTTTATCCTTCATTTTGTTTATGTGATGTATTACTTTTATTGATTTGCTAATATTGTACTAACCTTGGATCCCCAGCATAAATCCCACTTGATCACAGTGCATGATATTTTCATGTATTGCTGGATCCAATTTGCTAAAATTTTGTTGAGGATTTTACATCTATATTCATGAAGAATATTGGCCTAGCCCTAACTGGTTTGGCCCAGTGGATAGAGCGTTGACCTGCAGACTGAAGGGTCCCAGGTTCGATTCCGGTCAAGGGCATGTACCTTGGTTGCGGGCACATCCCCGGTGGGGAGTGTGCAGGAGGCAGCTGAATCGATGTTTCTAACTCTCTATTCCTCTCCCTCTCCCTTCCTCTCTGTAAAAAATCAATAAAACATATTTAAAAAAAAAAAAGAATATTGGCCTATAACTTTTTATTTGTAGTGTCTTTATCTGGTGTTGGAATTCGGATAATGCTGGCCTCATAAAAAAAGCTTGGAGTTGCCGAAACCGGTTTGGCTCAGTGGATAGAGCGTCAGCCTGCAGACTCAAGGGTCCCAGGTTCGATTCCGGTCAAGGGCATGTACCTTGGTTGCGGGCACATCCCCAGTAGGGGGTGTGCAGGAGGCAGCTGATTGATGTTTCTCTCACATCGATGTTTCTAACTCTGTCCCTCTCTCTTCCTCTCTGTAAAAAATCAATAAAATATATTTTTTTTAAAAAAGCTTGGAGTCTTCCTCCTCTTAAATTTTTCAGGAATAGTTTGAGAAGGATCAGTGTTAGGATCCTTCTCAAACTATAGTTAGAAGGATCAGTAAAATTTGACAGCAAAGCCATTCAGCCAGGACTTTTGTGTGCTGGGAAATTTTTATTACTGCTTCAATTTCATGAGTTGTAATCTCTCTATTCATGTATTCTGATTCTTCCTGATTCAGTTTTGGAAGATCATATGTTCTAGAAATTTGTACATTTAACTCAGGTTCTACAATTTGTTGACATATAGTTGTTCATATATTTTCATATAATCCTTTGTATTTCTGTGATGTCAGTTGTTATTCCTCCTCTTTCATTTCTGATTTTATCTATTTGGGTCCTCTCTGTTATTCTTGATGAATCTGGTTAAAGGTTCATCAATCTTGGCATATGCAAAAGAAATGAAACTAGACCACAAACTTACACCATACACGTGAATACACTCAAATGGATAAAAGACTTAATGTAAGTAACAAAACCATAAAAATCCTAGAAGAAAACAGAGACAGTAAATCTCAGACATCTCTGGTAGCAATATTTTTGCCAATATATCTCCTAGGGCAAGGGAAACAAAGAAAAAAATAAACAAATGGGACTACATCAAACTAAAAAGTTTTTGCACAGCAAAAGAAATCATCAACAAAATGGTTTGGGAGAACATATGTGCCAATGATACATCTGATAAGGAATTAATATCCAAAATATATTAAGAACTTATACAATTCAACATCAGGATGACAAACAATCCAATGAAAAATTTGACAAAGGACTTGTACACACACTTCTCAAAAAAGGATATACAGATGGCTAATAGACATATGAGAAGATGCTCAACATCACTAATCATCAGAGAGATGCAAATTAAAACCACAATAAGAAATCACCACATGTTGTGTAGCGAACGCGAGTAAATGACCACTGGAGTTCAGACCAAATTAAAATTTAGGAAGCCTTTTATTTTATTTTATTTTTTAAAACATTTTTTATTGGTTTTTTTTTTTTACAGAGAGGAAGGGAGAGGGATAGAGTTAGAAACATCGATGAGAGAGAAACATCGATCAGCTGCCTCCTGCACGCCCCCTACTGGGGATGTGCCCACAACCAAGGTACATGCCCTTGACCGGGAATCGAACCCGGGACCCTTCAGTCCGCAGGCCGACGCTCTATCCACTGAGCCACACCGGCCAGGGCAAGGGAGCCTTTTAATAACCGGTCAGCTGACTGTACTCTCTCTCCACACAGCAAGCCTGGAGAGCAGACCTGACCCTTTGTGTCCGACCGTATTTAAACCCGTTCACTACCTCCTGTTTTTGCAGAGCAAACAATTAAAAAGAAAGTAGTTTTTCTTAGGAAATGTCATCATGTCACTTACAGGATCCTGGCGCCTGGTGGAATAAGTAACTGCATCCGTTATCAGGAAAGTTGACAGTGATCTATCTTGTAAGGCTCTTTTGTTAGTTGCAGCTGGGATTTATGGCCAAGTCGACTAGGAGAAAGCATGCTCAAAAAATCCCACTCTCTAACACTGACACCTGCCAGAATGGCTATCATAATAAAATCAACAAACAAGTGTAGGGGAGGATGCAGAGCAAAGGGAACCCTTGTGCATTGTTAGTGGGAATGCAGACTAGTGCAGCCACTGTAGGAAACTGTTATGGAGTTTCCTAAAAAATTAAAAATAGAACTGCCTTTTGACCCAGTGATCCCACTTCTGGGAATATATCCTAAGAAGCCCAAAACACCAATTCAAAAGAATATATCCACCCCTATGTTTATTGCAGCATTATTTATAATAGCCAACGTATGGAAACAGTCCAAGTGCCCATCTGTACATGAGTGGTACATTTACACAATGGAATTATTTGTCAAAAAAAAAAATCTTACCTTTTGGGACAGCATGGATAGACCTGGGTATTATTATGCTAAGTGAAATAAGTCAGTCAAAGAAAGACAAATACCATGTGATCTCACTCACATGTGCAAGCTTTTGTTTTTTGGTTAATGCTCACCCAAGGATAATTGTCCACTGATTCTTAGAGGGAGAATGAAGTATGGTAGCAACTTCATTCTACCAAGCAACCATACTTGGGTAAAAATTGCTGTTTAATATTTTAACCTTGCTGTTTTGGGTTCTGTACTCATTTAAAAGTTCTTTTGATTGATTTTCTGAACTTATGTATGCTATCCCAATACTCCATTGAAGATGGTTTGAATATCCCATTGATTGTGATCTCACTGGTCATCGAAGCACATTCCTGGGACCCAAGACAGTTCAATTATCCTAAATTGCCTTACTAGCTACAGATAGTGCATTCCTGTTGACTCAGCTATAGATAGTGCATTCCTGTTGACTCAGTGATCCCAGAATCTGGACAGCACAATTATTCTAAATTGTCCAGGTGGTCCATCCCAGATAATGTGTTTCTGTCGATTCAGTAATTCCTAGATAACTAAGTTGCTCAAATTCTGCTTAGGTAAAAATGCTTTTCGCGAAACAGATTCCTCATTCCAGACCCAAAGATATAATTGATACTTTTGTGATATTCTGCCAATATAAGCCAGGCGTGGCAAGCTGTTCGGTGCTGCAAGATTTGGAGTTTTAACCACTTGTATTCCACTGTCCT
Organism: Eptesicus fuscus; assembly: GCF_027574615.1. Lineage (NCBI taxonomy): Eukaryota > Metazoa > Chordata > Mammalia > Chiroptera > Vespertilionidae > Eptesicus > Eptesicus fuscus. The sequence goes on along the minus strand of NW_026557634.1, from coordinate 34,748 downwards.
TTAACAAATGACTCCATAATTCGACTTTTTAGAGGCTTCATTGTAAGATGGGGGTTACAAGTGGTAGGGGGAGAGATGGGAAGAAACATCAATATGAGAGAGACACCTCGATTGTCTGCCTCCCACATGCACCGCAACATTCCCTTGAGCAGAACTGAACCCAGGATTCTTTAGTCCACATGCCAACACTCTATCCACTAAGCCAAACCAGCTAGGGCATAAGTGGAATCTAATAAATAAAAGAAAAATAGAGGCATGGATACATGCAACAGACTGACAGCTGTCAGGGGGAGAGGAGGAGGAACTGGATGAAAGAAGGTGACAGTATTATCCAAAAAATATAGCTAGAGGGAAAGAAGGATAAGAGGAGGTGGAGGTGGTAAAGGGTGGTAGAAATGGGAATGGAAAGAGACTTTGCTTCTGGAAATAGGCACACAATGCAGTATGCAGATAGAGGGGGGGGGGAGGGGGAGGGCAGGGGGGAGGAAGTGGCCACATGCTAATCTGAGAAGCTCAAGGAAAGCCTGCATGGCAGTCTTGCAAATTCAAAGACCTAAAGTAACCACAAAGGACGGTCTGAAATTCAAACCTCAACTAAAAGCATTTATGTTGCGTAATCACATCCTAAGCTGGTATCTTCCCTGGCAAAGTCAATCTTTACCTTTACTGAGTCTATTATTTATTTACATGTACAAAACAGATAACTGAAATGTCAGGTAACTTGTAACTTCCCTTTTTTCTGGACCCCTCAGGACACAACCAAATGCCCTAGGCCCCAGGACAGATATCACAAATTCCTTCATTGTACTTGTCATCGTGTTAATTATTGACTGTTTAATATCCTGCACCCACCTAAGTAAAAGGTGTGTCTATCATCTTACTTTTTATCCAATCCCAGAGGTTTCCCCTCCCCACTTTGCTTTCTCCCGCCTCCCTGATCCATTACCAATAGATTTCATCTAACCCACTTGTGTCTCCTGCCCTTCTCTGGAGCATTATCCCAAGACTTAGAGATTCTGCTTCCCAGCAATTGTGGACAGTTTGGCTCAAGTAAACTCACAAGAATTCTTTAAAGGTTTGAATGTTTTTTACGCTAACAAGATGATGCTTTATTGAGTTGTACACTTGAAACCTGTATGGTTTTGTAAGTCAATGTCAGTCTAATAAATTCAATTTAAAAAAACGTTAATGAGACAAAAATATCTCCCTCCTGCACTCTCATTTTACAACTCCCTTGAAGTGCATCGAACAGAAGGAACTATTTCTTTACCTAACTCCTAACTAAGCTAGTCCCCCTCAAAGATACACACACTGTCTGTTTCATTAAAGGGTGGCCAGGGAAGGGTTCCTTTCCTTGTTCCTGGGACCTCATGAGTGGGACCCACACTGAGGACCCGCAGGGGTAGGAGGAGTTGAGTCACCAGATGCAGTGACAGTGTACGAATCAAAGGGTCTTTTCTCTCAAAATAATAATAGTTTAAATACTAACTTTATTTCCTTCTTATATAGCCTTGGATCAACTTTGTTGCTGCGGTTTCCCTTCCTTGTACTTAGCTAAGCCCCAGTTCCCGGTTTCCAGTGGGACCTGAAGTACCAGCCCCACCCCGCGGGCGCCGCTGGAATTACCATTCGCGCCAGAGGGTGAACCCACGCCCTAAACCAATCGGAGCGGAGTGTAGCCATGGGTCAGAGCTACAGAGAACGGCCCTCCCCTTCGCTGTGCTTTGCCCGCTCCCTTTTCCGTCGGCCTTGCACGCTTTTGGAGAAGTAACTTTGCCTTGCCGAGCGGTTTTCCAGTTCCCGTGGCCCCTTTTAAGAGCATTTCTAACAACAGCACCCAGACCACCAGCGCTCACTGAGCTCACCAGGGCGTGGGGCTGGGCCTCTAACCAGGCAGGACGGGGCAGCACCGCCCAGAGGACCTGATCCCACCACGGGGCTTCCCTCCCCCTCTCACCTGCACCCCGGTTCCGGCTGAGCGCCTAAGTCAGCCCAGACTGCGGGGCGGGCTCTGCCTGTACCGGGGCGGGACCAGGTAGCCCCGCCCACGAGGGCGGGTCTCCAGGACGGAGCTTCCGGTTACCACGTGTCCGCTCCCAGGGAATGGAGGTGCGCGCCCGCCCGGTGGAGTTGGCGCGCCCTGGCCCTCCCCGTCCGCTTTTCAGTGTCGGAGAGGCGGCCGCGGACTCCTCAGAAGTTCAGGGCTGGACCCGTCCCCCCGCCCGTCCCCCGCGGAGCCGGGCCCGGAGAGCCTGCGGGGCGCCGGCTGCCGCTCCTCGCGGGACACAAAGGGACACGCACAGTTGAAGTGCGGCAGGTGAGTCTGGCGGGGCAGAGGGAGGCGGCACCGCGGACGGGCACTGGGCACCGAGGGGCAGGGCGGCAGAGAGATGGAGAGTGAAGGGAAGGACAGAGGGGAAAGTGTTCTGAAGACCAAGGGAGGAAAGTCTCCGCAAGAGCGGAGCGTTCCCCTGGGTTAAAGCCACCGAGACGCCGTGAGGACACTGAGAACCAAAGGAGGGCGTTGGACTTGGCCAAGAGCGGTTTGTAGGTTCATCCTGTCCCACTTTTACTGAAGCCCGAAAAGGTTTAGATTTGGCCGTGGGAACACAGGTTACAGAGGAGAGGTATGCTTAGTGTCCCCCCTTACCTGCTTCCAAAATAATGAATTAGTCCCTTGGAATTTCAAAAGGTAAGTAATTAAACCAAACCATCTCTTGGCTTTTATATGTTAGATTAGTTTAGATCCTTGGGGGACACGTGTTTACACTGCCCTCTAGGCAAGGGCATCCAGGGATTAAGCATAAGGATTCCAGTAAACACCCGGGGGTCTGCATGAGCACAGACTTGTTTGGAAAGGTCAATAAATAATTAGGGGTGCCACCTTCAACACTCCCCTAAGTCGGAATTCCATTAAACAGGGCAGGCAGCCTTCCACTCACTTCCCTTTTATCAGAATGTCCTCCTTACAAACTTTCCAACCAAGTCTCTTGTGCTCCCCAACATGTAAGGAAGGGGTGAGAGAACAGTCAGAAACCTGGAGTGAATGAAACCTAACCCAGTCAGTACCTTGGAGCTTTGGGACATTTGTGGATGAGCATGGAGTACATGCAACCTCCACATCGGAGGGTGACGGTGCAGCTTATATCGTAGAAAAGCTGAATAAAAGACTCAGAGCAACTGAAGGTATTAGAGGAAAATCAAGTCAGACAGAACTTGAAGGAAATTGCTGCAGAGAATGTGGGAGCTCCTAGGCAAGCCCCACATTTACCTGTGCTTTCCCCCAGAACATTTACTAACTCACAGAGCAGGGAACAGAGACGAAGCTGAAAGAGGTGGCCAGGGCTTGTGGCATTTCAGTTGGCTGGGAAGAAGGAAGTTGGAGTTCACAGATACCACGGAGTCTGAGATTTGAAATGGAAGAGGGAACCTTAGAGAAATGAGCCCAAAATTCAATGTGCAGTGTCCACTTGAGGTGTTTGTCAGTTCCTAAGCTGTACATGCCCAGGGCAAGATTCCCAGCCCCTAAGTGAAAGCAACAGTTGCAAGGCTAAACAGTTGTGCAGCTCATCCAGCGTGTCTCAGTGATTGAACATTGACCTATGAACCAGGAGGTCACAGGTTGATTCTGAGTCAGAGCACATGCCTGGGTTCTAGGCTCAATCCCCAGTGTGGGGCTCTCATCATGAGAATCTCTCTCTCCCTCCCTCTTCCTTCCTCTCTGAAATCAACACAAATGTCCTATTTAATAAAGAGGGATATGCAAATGACAAACACAAACATGGGGCACCCACAGCAGAGTGGGTGGGGGTGTGGTTTGTAACACAAGATGGCTGCTCCCAAGCAGAGGCTGAGTTCCAGTAATGAGACTTAATGAGCAATCAGCAGGGACCTGAGGCTGCGCCATCCACCCAGTGGAGGGGATTGATGGGGGAACTGAGGCTGTGTCCCTCGCACAGCGGGACTTTATCGAGGACCTCAGGCCACTCACCGTAGGCCTGGCACCTGGCCAGGGCTACGTCCCCGCCTAGTCAGGATTGATGGGAGTGTGACCGCGGGATCTGGGTCTTGCGCGATTTCGAGGAGCAGGCAGGTGGGTGGGGACTTGACTCGGGGTCCCAGGGCACACCCCAGACTCTTAACAGACGAAGATTTTCATATACATTTTATTAATTTTCTTTCATCTCTGACACTTCTATTATTGAGAAAGGGCAAATAGAAATATTAAAGTATTTCCTCTAATTAATTCCATTTGAATGTGCATGAATTTCGTGCAGCAGGCCACTAGTATAAAATTTTAAAAAAGGTGTCACAGAGTGAGTATACAGTTGAAATTTCTGCAGTGAGTAACAGGAAAAAGAAATCAACATTTTCATGCAATAAAAACATTTCCCTAGTTGTTTGAGGCCCAAAATGAGAAATTTGTGAAACAGTGGATGTGCCCAATGAGTGTACTAGTGTACTGATCCATTAATATTTTTTAGAAATTACATTTCCAGAGTTTTACTTTTTATATTAAGCACTATCATTTTTGCATACAATAAATCTAATTTGGAAGAAGTATTCAGGTTAATATTTTTCTCTGTCCTTCCTCCAAGCTACCTGAGCTCCAGCTGCTCTTGTTCTCCAAGAAGATCCATGAGACACTCCTCAGGTGAGTTCTAGTCCATAGTCCAGATTTTAGCCTCAGAAATATGTCCAGGCCTCAGTGGAGGAATATGTAACAGTGGCCTCTGCTCCCTCCCACATGTCAGGATGACCTCCCTCCTGAGAAAATTACAACCTGAGCTTGCTGAGGTCTCAATTTCCCTGCCTGAAGCTCGGTTCTCTCCAGCTGGGCTCTCCTCATCATTCTCAGACTTCTGTGATGTCACCTCTTAGTTTAATGGAAATTACCATCCCCTGGAGCCAGGAGAACCGAGTTACTGCCTGAACCTACTTTTTAAACGGAGGCCAGTTCACTGTCCCGCAGACCGTTGGAGAGCCGGACTATAGTTTAAAAATACTATGAACAGATTCCTATGCACACTGCACGTATCTTATTTTGAAGTAAAAAAGCAAAACGGCAAAAACACCCACATATTGCCCGCGGCCTGTAGTTTGAGGACACCTGAGCTAGAGGAAGTGGTGACATGTGGCTCCATGGGCCTTCCTGAGATCGGCCAAATCTGGCCACTGTTGAACTCCTCATCAATTTCAGATTTTTTACTATTAGCTTAACATGATGTATTTAATTTTCATTTTTACTGAGATGGTTTTCCCTAATAGTTAGTGTTTTTTTTAATGTTATGAATTTCTTTTTTGTTACTGCTTCTTTTTTATCCATTTTAAAAATTTTTATCCTAGAAAAAAATGTTTCTCTCAGTTATTTTATATCTCTCTGTAATTACTTCTGTGAGAATGCCCATCTTCTCCAGACACCTTTTCATTTGGAAACAGTAAAAACTTTTATATTTCTGAGACCAAACGCATGAGTTTGTTTATCTCATCCAAATTACTTGAAAACCAAGGCAACAAGTGTACTTTAGGACATGGGTAAACGGACTCTTTTTAAGCTACACTTGCCCATACAAATTCTTTGAGGTTCTTATACAAAGCTTTGCAGTGCAGTTGTTTGCCGTTTTTAAAATCAACAGTTGGCCCTACCAAGTATGGCTCAGTGGAAGAGCATTGGCCTGTGGACTGAAGGTTCCCAGGTTTGATTCCAGTCAAGGGCAAATGCCTACGTATAAATAAAGTCAGTAGTTGACTTCCAGTGTTCTCCTTCTGATGGGCATTTCCTCTTCTCTCAGGATCACCTAGAGCATCCTGAGCGCAGAGTCTTGGTGGAGATGCCAGAATGAGAAGGCGCAAGAGTCCTGGTCCCCACCAACCAGCATCCCAGGTGATCAGTTCTTTGCCTCGGACATGGACCACTGTGTCCCTGGCTGCCTCCTCTCCTGCCACCCTTAACCCGTTCAACCCACAGAGGCCCCCAGCTGAGGTTGGTGTGACCTTTGAGGATATTGCTGTGCGCTTCTCTAAGAAGGAATGGTGCCTCCTTGATGAGGCTCAGAGACACCTGTTCCTGGAAGTGATGCTGGAGAACTTTGAACTCATATCCTCACTAGGTTGCTGCTGTGGAGCAGAGGATGTGGAGGCACCTACTGAACAGCATCTTTCTGTGAGAGTGTCACAGGCAAAGAACCCCAATGTAGCTTTGTCCTCCCAGAAGAGTCATCCCTGTGAGAGTTGTGGGCCTGTCCTGAGAGACATTTTCCACTTGGTTGAGCAGCAGGGAACACAACACAGCCTGAAACTGTTGAGGTGTGGGGCATGTGCAAAGCAGTTTTATTTCAGCAAGAAAGCCATTGGCTGCAACCAGACGCTTGCTCAGGATCATAGTGTCCGTAATGAAATACAGTGTTTTGTGTGCCAGGAATGTGAAAAATCTTTTACAAAAATCTCTGACCTCCGTTATCATCAGAAATTGCACACAGGCAAAAGTCCATACGAGTGCAGTGAATGTGGGAAATGCTATAAACAACTCTCCATACTTATTCAACACCAGCGAGTTCATTCTAAAGAAAAGCGTCATGAGTGTGGCGAATGTGGGAAATTCTTTAGCCAAAGGGGAAACCTCATGCAACACCAGAGAGTTCACAGTGGAGAAAAGCCATATAAATGTGTTGAGTGTGGGAAATCTTTTAAGTTTAGGAGTAGCTTCCTTCATCATCAGAGACTTCACACTGGAGAAAGGTCTTATGAGTGTAGGCACTGTGGGAAATCTCTTACCACTAGTGAAGGCCTCCGTTATCATCAAAGTATTCACACTGGAGAAAGACCTTATAAGTGCAGTGAATGTGGGAAATCTTTTGTCAGGAAATCTCACTTGAGTTATCATCAGAAATGTCACACTGGAGAAAAACATGAATGCAGTCACTGTGAGAAATCTTTTACCACTAGCAAAGGCCTCTGTTATCATCAGAGACTTCACACTGGAGAAAGGCCTAATAAGTGCAGTCAATGTGAGAAGTCTTTTACCAGTAGGAGTAGCCTCCATTATCATCAGAGACTTCACACTGGAAAAAGACCTTATGAGTGCACTCAGTGTGGGAAATCTTTTACCGGTAGGAGGAGTCTGCTTTATCATCAGAAACTTCACACTGGAGAAAGGTCTTATGAGTGCAGTCAGTGTGGGAAACCTTTTACCACTAGCGAAGGCCTCCGTTATCATCAGAGACTTCACACTGGAGAAAGGCCTTATAAGTGCAGTGAATGTGGGAAATCTTTTGTAAGGAAATGTCATTTGAGTTGTCATCAGAAATGTCACACTGGAGAAAAACGTGAAAGCAGTCAGTGTGGGAAATCTTTACCCACTAGCGGAGGCCTCCGTTATCATCAGAGTCTTCACACTGGAGAAAGGTCTTATGAGTGCAGTCAGTGTGGGAAATCTTTTACCACTAGCGAAGGCCTCCGTTATCATCAGAGTCTTCACACTGGAGAAAGGTCTTATGAGTGCAGTCAGTGTGGGAAATCTTTTACCACTAGCGAGGGCCTCCGTTATCATCAGAGACTTCACACTGGAGAAAGACCTTATGAGTGCACTCAGTGTGGGAAATCTTTTACTGGTAGGAGTAGTCTCCTTAGTCATCAGAGACTTCACACTGGAGAAAGGCCTTATCAGTGCACTCAGTGTGGGAAATCTTTTACTGGTAGGAGTAGTCTCCTTAGTCATCAGAGACTTCACACTGGAGAAAAGCCTTATGAGTGCAGTCAGTGTGGGAAAGCTTTTACCACTAGCGAAGGCCTCTGTTGTCATCAGAGACTTCACACTGGAGAAAGGCCTTATGAGTGCAGTCAGTGTGGGAAATCTTTTGCCTACAAGAGTAGCCTCCGTCGTCATCAGCGACTTCACACTGGAGAAAGGCCTTATGAGTGCAGTCAGTGTGGGAAATCTTTTACCACTAGGAGTAGCCTCTGTTGTCATCAGCGACTTCACACTGGAGAAAGGCCTTATGAGTGCAGTCAGTGTGGGAAATCTTTTACCAATAGGAGTAGCCTCTGTTGTCATCAGAGACTTCACACTGGAGAAAGGCCTTATGAGTGCAGTCAGTGTGGGAAATCGTTTGCCATGAACAGACAGTTGCGTCGTCATCAGAGAGTTCACACTGGAGAAAGGCCTTATTAGTGCAGTCAGTGTCGGAAATCTTTTAACCACTAGCGAAGACCTTCATCGTCATCAGAGACTTCACACTGGAGAAAGGTCTTATGAATGCAGCCAATGTGGGAAATAGTTTGCTCTGAAGAAACACTTGCATTGTCATCAGAGAGTTCACACGAGAAAGGCCTTAGGATTGCAGTGAATGTAGGAAATATTTTGCCAGAAACAGTCACTTTCCTTGTCATCAGAGTGTTCACAGGGTGTGCCCATACTTTTGAAGGAAATCACTTTCAGAGATTGTGCAAAGGGCCATGTGTCCTAATGTCTGAGATTCCATGCATGATTGTCACTTAGGTGTAGGGACAGTAGGGTTAAGGTGAAAGCATAATTGCTTCAGAATCACTGGCCTATTAGGGATTGTGCATAATTCTTAAAATGGAGATAGGTTTCATATATCTTCATCAATAACTCCTAATGCAATGTCCAAGTCAGAGGAGAGGTGAATGTTTAACTTAAAGAAATTAGGAAGTTGTGATTTAAGCCAATTGCACATTTTTGCATTCTTCCAGCAGTGTATGACAGATTTAATTCCTCCACATCCTAGACAAGATTTGGTATTATCAGTCATCCTTTATTTAAACTTTTTTGTAACTTTATCATGCTATATCATTGTTCGATTGCATTTTTTCTAAGGTTTTATGGTGAGCCTTTTTTCAGATGTGCATTTGCTACCTATATTTGGTTAACTGTCTGAGCATATGTTCTGCCAAATCTACGAATTTTGTCAATTTTCTTTAACAAATGGGCAGTAAAACAACAAAAATTTGGGTTAGAGTTTCATTCATTTTGTATCTTGCTTTGTAGGATAAGTGTTTTTCATATTGGAAAAAAAAATAAAATCAACAATTGACTCAAGATAAGGGTCTTATTTCATTCCTTTGGATGTGAGTACCTAGTTTTCCCAGCACTGTTTATTGATGAGAAACTATCCTTTCCCAACTGTGTATTATTGGCTCGTTTGTCAGAGAGGAGTTGGCAGTATAAGCAGGGGGCTAGAGGACTATGTGGAAATAGGACATTCTTGGGGACATCACAATGGGCTACAGAGTATCAAGATGAGGCACTAAGGGGAACGGAAAAATGAACCAGCCTGAGACTGATCTTCACAGTCAGTTTAGAGGCAGCACTGCAATGTGACAAGAGCCCTCAGTTGAAATTTGCACTAATTAGATGACCTTTCAAAGAGTAGGAGCTCCTTTCACCATGAGATAGAGTTTCTAAGAAGTAAAGTTTGTTGAGACTTAAATATAGTAAGACAGTGGCTTACACAGTTCTCCGTTCCTAAAACATTGCCATGATGGACTAATTCTGTTATCCCATTTTATAGAACAGGAAGCTAAGGCTTAGCAGAGTGAGCCAAACTGTCCCAAATCACAGGGCTAATAAGTGACACAGCCTCAGACTGTGCTGCTCAGAGCTTCTGGATTAAAGACTCTTACTCAGTTCTGCTGCCTCATTGTCAGCCACCATCCTGCTCTGTCTGTGTCTCTGTACCTGTCCCTCTGTCTCTATGCTGTGTGAATTGTGTCCTTGTCCATTTCTCATAGGAGACCTTCTCAGTCTTCTCTTGTAGTTAACGGTTTTCTGCCTCTAGAACAACTTCCCATTCTTCACTGTGTCTGATAAGAGCAAATTCTTCTTTTCTTCTGTGGCCATTTTTCATTGCACTGTCCCCACATGGCATAAGCATGAGAGCCCTCCCTCTTCCTGACCTGGGGCCTCTGTGTGAGGTATGGGGCAGTAGGAGAGGATGGCAATGGTAAGGCCCCATCTTCTCAGATGTGCCCCCCGGCAGCACAGAGACCATCTCTCCAGAACACAGCATCACCAGTCCAGCTGGACTCACAAAAGGAAAGTCCACCTTGACCAGTAACCCCAGAATTTCTAAAAAGATAGACATATGACACCATTTTCACTTGGCTCACCTGATCCAGCAAAGATGAAAAGGCATGCTAATTCCCGGTGTTGGCATGGATTTGAGCCAGGTCACACATGGGTTATTTTTGGGGTCATGAACTAATTAAACCTCATTGGCTGATATTTCAGCTTTTTAAGTATTTTTAACACCTTAAACACATATGTCTGCATTTTACCCATCAATCCAAATCCAGCTATACTCAAGAAATAACCAGACAAATTGTAAAATGTACATTAAAAGACAATGATTGTATCATTGTTCAGAATCCAAAAGAATTGGGAAGAGCACATCAATACAAAAATATTTTCAAAAGTGGATAAATTAGTTTTGGTAAATCCATGTAATGGACTGCTTGCTTGCATTAACAACACAGTTGAACTTTGAGCAATATAGGGGTTAGGGCACCAACCCCCCATTCTGTCATAGTGGAAAATTTTGAGTGTAACTACTGACTCCCTAAAAGCTTAACTACAATCATACCTAGATATATACAGAGGATTGGTTCCAGGACCACCAAGTGGATACCAAATGCATGGATGTTCAAGTCCCTTATAAAAAACTAGAGGTCTGGTGCACAATATTTGTGCACTGGGGATTGGGGATGAGAGTGTCCCTCAGCCTGGCCTGCGCCCTCTTGCAGTCCGGGGCTCTCAGTCTGAGGTTCTCGTAGTCTGGGATCCCTCCCTCCTTACTACCCACCTGCAGTGGAGGCAGGAGAAGCTCTCACCACCACCGCTCCACTCGCCAGCCGTGAGCCTAGCCTCTAACTGAGTGGCGCTCCTTCTGTGGGAGCGCACTGAATACCAGGACACAGCTCCAGTGTTAAGCATCTGCCCACGGTGGTCAGTGCACAACATATCGACTGCTCATTCTGCTGATCGGTCAATTTGCATATTGTGGTTTTCTTATATAGGATGGCATAGAACAGTGCCTACAGTCAACCCTCCATGTCTGTATATCCCCAAACACAGAGAAAACACTGTTTTTTATCCTCAGTTGGTTGAATCCATGAATTTAAAACCTGGGGGTATAGGACTGACTGTGTACTTACTGAAAAAAATCCACGTATGAATGGATCCACACAATTTCAACCTCCTTTTCTGTGAGAAACTTAAAGGTAAATTCAAGTCTGTGATAGCATCACCTGCTTGGCAATTTTTACTTTTTCTTTTCAGGTATGAACCAACCACAAACAAACCAAGCAGTATCTAAAAGATCCACTAGGAGCATGAGTAGTTTCTTACCAGTAAAGCAACCATGGGTTCTCCGTCGGTAGGTACAGGAAGGAGGATGGCCAGGCTTAGAGTATTGCAGCAGTGCAATATATGGAATAAATGCTTTTTATATTGGTGTGTGAGGGGGAAGGTAACAATGTATCACCACTAGAAAAGGATTGCACGCTGGCCAGGCTGAGACCCCAGCCCAGGCCGCCGCTGCTGGCTGGGTGATTGCGCAGTGGAGGTGCCAGGCCCTGCTGGCATGAGACCCAAGCCCAGGTGACTTGAAACCAAATTTCATTAGGCAGCAGAGGAAAATGAGAATCCTATCTACTAAAAGAGTAATATGCAAATTAACCATCACTCCACGACAAAAATGGCGGTGCCCATACCCACAAGATGGCAGCGCCCAGTCCTCTTAGCCCTGCCGGAATCCCCAAGTCCGCCCAGTGGCAGGAGTCCAGGGTGTCTAGCTGGGAGGCGCCTGTCCCCCACGCAGCGATCCCTGCCCAGTGGCAGCAGCACGGGGTGTCCGGCTGGGAGGCGCCAGCGCCCAGCGCGATCCCGGCCAGCGGCGGCAGTTTGGGCTGGGGTCTCAGTCCGGCAGGGCTGCGCACCCCCACTAAACGATTCACCGGTCGCGGCAACAGCTTGGTCTGGGGTCTCAGACCCGCAGGGACACGCATCCACGCCGTGCAATCTTCAAGCTAGCGGCGGCAGCCAGGGCTGGGGTCTCAGGCTGGTAGTGCCTCGCATCCAAGCCGCATGATCCCCTGGCCCAGAGGCAGCCTGGGCTTGGGTCTCATGCCAGCAGGGCCTGGCACCTCCACTGCGCAATCACCCAGCCAGCAGCGGCGGCCTCGGCTGGGGTCTCAGCCTGGCCAGGGTGCAATCCCTTTCTAGTGGTGGCAGCCTGGGATCTCAATCATTGAGTCACACCAGCCAGGCAGAAATGGAGGAATTTTAAAGGTATTTTTTTAAAGTATATCTTTTATTGATTTTTTACAGAGAGGAAGGGGAAGGGATAGAGAGCTATAAACATCTATGAGAGACAAACATCGATCAGCTGCCTCCTGCACACACACCACTGGGTATGTGCCCCCAACCAAGGTACATGCCCTTGACCAGAATCATACCTGGGACCCTTGAGTCTGCAGGCCGACGCTCCATTCACTGAGCCAAACCAGTTAGGACTATCCAATATGCTAAAGAAAAAACCCTATCTAATAAAGAGGGAATATGCAAGGGAGGGCATTTGGGGGTGACCGGGGTTTCAGGGGAGGCAGTTGGGGACAATCAGGCTGGCAGGGGAGCAGTTAGACTTCGATCAGGCTGGCAGGGGAGCGGTTAGGGGGTGATCAGGCTGGCAGGCAGAAGCGGTTAGGGGCAATCAGGAAGGCAGCCAGGCGAGTAGTTGGGAGCCAGCAGTCCTAGATTGTGAAAGGGATTTCCGGCTGCCTGTGTAGGCCCGATCCATGGGAGCTGGACATCCCCCAAGGGGTCCCAGACTGGAGAGGGTGCAGGTTGGGCTGAGGGACACCCCCCCCTCCTGTGCACGAATTTCATGCACCGGGCCTCTACTTTTCTGTCTATAAAAGTCTGTACAGCACAGGGAAGTGCAGTGGAGACCTGAGAACTAAGTCCATTGAAGCTTCCTCCAGCTTTGCTGCTGCTGCTGCCATAGTTCTTGAGCAGCGGACCTGCCTTGTTACTGCTGCTAAGGGTTATGGGCCTCTTGCCAGTGCGCTGCTGAGCCATATTGGAGCCTGTGCCCTTAGGTACATGTTTTTATTTATTTGTTAAATGACTGCTTTTTTCCAGAACATTTTATTACGTGGAAAAATGGAAAAGTAGGATATTATAATTCGCATTATTTTAAGATCAAATATGTTATTTATAGTAAAAAGAGTTTCTTATAATTGAACATTCCTGGGTTTAATAAAAAGAAAATTCAGCCAAAATCGGTTTGGCTCAGTGGATGGAGCGTCAGCCTGCGGACTGAAGGGTCCCAGGTTCGATTCCAGTCAAGGGCATGTACCTTGGTTGCGGGCACATCCCCGGTGGGGGGTGTGCAGGAGGCAGCTGGTTGATGTTTCTCTCTCATCGATGTTTCTAGCTCTCTATCCCTCTCCCTTCCTCTCTGTAAAAAATCAATAAAATATGTTTAAAAAAAAAAGCAAATTCATTCAGGAGCAATAAAAGAGTAATAATTTTTTATATGAAAATAAAATTATTTTATTGTAAGAAAACAAGACAAGTAAAATAAATGACAAGCTGAGAGAAACTATAACATGTAACATACATGAATGTATAACATACAAGAACTTTTAACAATTGAGGGGGGAAAGTTGCAGAACATGATGCATTAGTCAAAGACATGAACAGATGATTCATACACACAAAAATGAATAAAAAATGTTCCTTAAGCATATGCAAAACTATCCAACCATTTAATAAGAAAAATGCACATTAAAATAACACTGAGATATTTCTCACCTATCAGATTAGCAAAACTTTAAAAGTACACCAACATATTCGGGTGGCAAGCCAGGGGGAAATAGGGACTCTTAGATATCACCAGATGGAATGAAAATTGGTATGCTATTTTTGGGAAAGCAGGCAACAAATAACAAAATGACACATGCTTTTTCCAGTTTACCCTGGTCAAACATCTACAGTTGTACAAGATTATGAATGACCAAAGTAATTCATCTTGGCATTGTACTTGCAAAATCCTAGAAAAAGCCTAAATAATTGACATGGCAGAATGGCTGACTGAACAACAGAGGATCAATCCAAGGGAATACCATACAGCTATAAAAAGGAGAACAATGTCTATAAGCTGTTATGGAACGGCTTCCAAAATATGTTGTTAAATGAAAGAGCAAAATCTGAGAAACTATGCGACCTTTTGTGAAAGAAAGGAAAAATAAGAAAATATATATGTCATCTGTACGATTTCACAAAAAGAAATTTGGGAAAGGTAACCCAGAAACCAATGAGATTGGTTACATCCTGGGAGTGGGTGGAAAAGGGGTGAAAATAATGAGATGGAGGAAACAGGGAAGAAAAGTGGCAACAGTGAGGCTTGGTAGAATTTATAATTTTCTGCAGTTCTGACTTTTAGAACCACGTTAACATTTCACATTCCCAACCTTTTCAATGAATAAAATCAAGAATAAAACGGGAAAACTCTAACATAGAATACAATTGGGAGAAAATGAACCTGAAATTAATGTCAAACACAGTGAAAAGGGAGTACGTTTTGAACCAGTATTTTGCCTCCATACTCTCAGGTTCTAAAGAATATTGAATTCTATGTAATAGATTTGTTATCCACAGGAGACTTAGCAATTATATAACTATATTTGATGTATTCTAGGATTAAGCAAATAAGTAAATATATTGTAGATAATTGAAGGCTGGTTTTTCACTTTCGGAGAAGGAAATTACATATGGAAAGGGAGGGCGTTGACCTGCAGACTGAAGGGTCCTGGGTTTGATTCTGGTCAAGGGCACATGCCCAGGTTACTGACTCCATCCCAAGGTGGGGGGCATTCAGGAGGTGGCCAATGAATTATTCTCTGTCATCATTGATGTTTCTATCTCTTCCTTCTCTCCCTTCCTCTCCAAAATCAATGAAAAAAATTTTAATAAATATTTATTGTTCAGATTATTACAATTGTTTCTCTTTTTTCTCCCCAAAGCACCCCACCACCTGGTTCCCACCCCACACTCTTCCCTTACTCTCCGCACTGTCCCCATCCATAGATGTACGATTTTTGTCCAGTCTCTTCGCACACCCCCCACACTCCTTTCCCCTGGAGAATTATCAGTCCACTCCCTTTCTATGCCCCTGATTCTATTATATTTACCAGTTTATTCTGTTCATCAGATTTTTATTCACTTGCTTTTTAGATTCACTTGTTGATAGATATGTATTTGTGGTTCATAATTTTTATCTTTACCTTTTTCTTCTTCTTCCTCTTCTTAAAGAATACCTTTCAGCATTTCATATAATGCTGGTTTGGCAGTGATGAACTCCTTTAGGTTTTCTTATCTGTGAAGCTCTTTATCTGACCTTCAATTCTGAATGATAGCTTTGCTGGGTAGAGTAATCTTGGTTGTAGGTTCTTGCTATTCATCACTTTGAATATTTCCTGCCACTCCCTTCTGGCCTGCATAGTTTCTGTTGAGAAATCAGCTGACAATCATATGGGTACTCCCTTGTAGGTAACTGTTTTTCTCTTGCTGTTTTTAATAATCTCTCTTTGTCTTTTACCCTTGGCATTTTAATTATGATGTGTCTTTGTGTGGTCCTCTTTGGATTCCTTTTGTTTGGGGTTTTCTGCACTTCCTGGACTTTTAAGTCTGTTTCTTTCACCAGGTGGGGGAAGTTTTGTGTCATTATTTATTCAAATAGGTTTTCAGTATCTTGCTATCTCTCTTCTTCTGGCTCCCCCATAATTTGGATGTTAGTATGCTTGAAGTTGTCCCAAAAGCTCCTTACACTATCTTTATATTTTTGAATTCTTTTTTCTTTCCTGGTTGGGTGTTTTTTGCTTCTTTGTATTTCAAATCTTGGACTTGATTCTTGCGATGCTCTAAACTGCTGTTGAATCTGTGTATATTATTTTTTATTTCAGTCAGTGTTTGCTTAATTTCTGGTTGGTTCTTTTTCCTATCCTCGAGGGTCTCAATAAATTCATCAACGGTTTCCAGAAAATTCTAGAAAAACCTTATAACCATGGTTTTGAACTCTATATCCAGTATTTTGCTTTCCTCCGTTTCTATCATTTGTGACCTGTTCTTTTTTTGTATCCACATTTTGGCTGCTTCCCTATGTTGACAGAGTGGCTTTATGTACTACGTGTCCTATAGGGCCCATTAGCTCATCTACCACAGTTACCTGAGGTAGACTCTCTTGTGTGCACAGACTTGTTATAGTTAAGCCTTGATTGTTGTTGGTATCACTGGGAGGAATTGACCTCCAGGCCCATTGGCTGTGAGAATCAGCTGTGTCTACTATGGGAGAATTTCTGTGCTGCAGACACCCTTATGGGGAAAACTTGCTTCAGTGAGGCTTTGTTGCTCACTGAGTCTTTCCCCTGAATGTGTCCCTTATGGATCTGAGGAGTTGTAATCTGGACGATCCTACTCTGAACCCTGGGTACACTGGCTCTTGGATCTCTAAGGCAGTGCTAATTTAGCCTCTGCCTGAGGCCACCCAGCAGGAGCTATGAAGAGATCTGAAGATTCCTCTTCTTTATTTGGGGTTTGGAAGTGTGCAGATGAGGTCCAGCTGTGAAACAATGAAATCTGCTGTGGGGCCTTGGGCCTTCTTTTGGATGTTCTGGGTCTCTCTGACCAAGCTGTAGTTTGTTAGGTAATTTTAGATTGCAAAGGGCCAAAAAACTCGTATGCAAAAGCCTCTGCGCACAGCTTGGTTGGGGTGGGGTCTCAGGGAAACCAAAGGGTGGAGTAAACAGCAATGACTACCCTCAGCCCTGCGCTCAGAGGCCGCCGGGTCTCAGTGTCCCGCAGTAATCGCTGCAAGCACCTCTGAGAGAATGCCGCCCTCGAGTTTCGCCCGTTGCCAGACAGTCCACTTTCTACCTGTATGAATCTGTGTCACCAGTGTCTCGCCCGGAACTAGAATTCAGAGCATCTGGTAGCTTGTGTCTCCCTCCCGATTGAGAAACAAAACCACGTACTCAGTTGCCAGCCCTTTCCGCATGCGCCTCCGTACCATTGCACTTTATTTCCGCATTTCCTCTGAGTCTCAGTGTGCTTTTCCCTTTCCTTCTAGTGGTAGAATTTCCACTCAGCAACCCTTTCTGGGGTTCTGGATGATGTCTATTTTGTCTATTGGTTGTAGTTTTGAAGAAGTTGTTTGAGGCAGCAATTTCAGGTGTTTACCTATGCCGCCATCTTGGTTTCTCCTATTTTTATTTTTTTTTAAGAAAAGGAAGAAAGGTAAGGGGTTGAAATGAACCTTAGGTGTTTGGTTAGACCTGGAGGTATCATATGACCTCTTAGTTTTTAAGATGGATAGATAGAGAGTGTGGACACAATGGGCCCCATGCTGACCTGACAATCTAAGGGAAGGCCTGCATGGTGATCTTGCAAACTCAGGGACCTAAAATAACCACAAAGGATGATCTGAAATTAAACTTTAATTAAAAGCAGTTATACTGGGTACTTATATCCTAGGCTGGTATTTTAACTGACAAGGTCAACCTTTACCTTAACTGAGCCTATCTGTCTTTTTGTATCTATAATAACAAATCCTTGAAATGTCTGGGTAACTTGTAACTTCCCTTTTTCCAAACCCTTTGGGGCACAACCTAATGTTCCTGAGCTCCTGGACAGATACACAAATTCCTTCCTTGTTATTTTTATCATGTTAATATAACTATCCTATACCCATCTAAGTATCCCACCATTTTCCAGAGTACTATCCCAATCCATTCAGATACTGCTTCCCAGCAATTGTGAATAGTTTGGCTCAAATACACTCATTCTTTACAGGCTTGAATATTTTTACACTAACAGGAAATATATAGGAAAAGGAATAGGAGGATGACAGATGTGTGTGATATTTATGCTAGATACATATGTGTATGTAATATATACACATGTATGTAAATAATATAAACATGTAAATATATTTAAATATATACTCATATGTATGTATACACTGTATATATCCATACTGTATATGTCAGGAGCCAAGAGTTGGTCAAAGGATTAACTCTGACCTTACTTCAGTAAGTTACTGAAACTAGGCCCACTTCCTCTTGCCTGAGGACAAAGCATTCCTTCTGTAGCCGCCCTTCAACCGCCACACCCTTTATCTATAGTCAGCACCCTTTACAACTTTAGCCGATTATCTAAGGGTCAGCCCCCACCCCTCTAGAAAGCACATATAAGGAACGCTGTAAAAAATAAAATTTCGAGGCTTGATCAGAAACCCCTGTGTCTTGCCTCCATTCTTTGCGTCCCTTGTCTGTCTCTCATTCTCTTAGGTGCACCGCCTCGGTACACCCGTTAGAAGACCCCACTGGCCGGGGCATTTCTGGCGCCCAACGTGGGGCCCGAGAGTCAGCTCTCCAGGGAACATCTGCACATCGGCCTCACCCGGACCCAGGGGCGCGTGGCCTCGCCCAGACCCAGGGGCGCGGCCTCACCCAAACCCAGGACCCAGCCTCACCCGGATCCAGGGGCACATGACCTCACCCGGACCCGGGATCCAGGTTCACCCGGACCCAAGGGTGTGTGGCCTCACCCAGACCCCGGGGTGCGTGGCCTCTCCTGGACCCGGGACCCAGCCTCACCCGGATCCAGGGGCACACGGCCTCACCTGGACCCGGGATCCAGCTACACCCAGACCCAGGGGCGCGTGGCCGCACCCGGACCCGGGATCCAGCTACACCCGGACCCAGGGGTGCATGGCCTCACCTGGACCCGGAATTCAGCTTCATCTGGACCCAGGGGCGCGTGGCCTTTCCTGGACCCAGGGGTGAGACCACGCCCCTGGGTCTGGGTGAGGCTACATGCCCCTGGGACTGGGTGAGGCTGGGTCCCAGGTCCGGGTAAGGCCGTGCGCCCCTGGATCCGGATGAGGCTGGGTCCAGGGTCCGGTGAGGCCCTGTGCCCCTGGGTCTGGGAGAGGCCACGCGCCCCTGGGTCCGGGTGAAGCTGGATCCCAGGTCCGGGTGAGGCCGTGTTCCCCTGGATCCGGGTGAGGCTGGGTCCCGGGTCCAGGTGAAGCTGGATCCCTGGTCTGGGTGAGGCCGCACCCCAGGTCCAGGTGAGGCCATGCGCCCCTGAGTCTAGGTGAAGCTGCATCCCTGCGTCCAGGCGAGACCAAACCAGAGGGAGTCGGACCTGCATTACCACCATTTGTCCAACATCCAGAGCTGAAAAGTCAGTGCTGACATGTACACATAAGGAACTGGTGGACATTGAAATTGGGTCTCAAAAGAACTGCTGGTCCAGAAAGAAACTTACTACAGACTGATTCATTTGCCTGTCAGCATAACTATTATTGCTCGTCTCACATTCAGTTCTTATAAGTATATTTCTAGTAACACATGATCTCACTCATCTAGGGGAAATGATGAACAACATAGGCTGATGAACAAGAACAGACCCAGAAACAAGGAGGCATCGATTGGACTATCGGGCCTCAGAGGGAGGGTAAGGGAGGGTGGGGGGAGGGGGGAGAGATCAACCAAAGGACTTGTGTGCATGCATACGAGCCTAACCAATGGTTAAGGACAACAGGGGGTTGGGGCATCCGTGGGGAGGGGTGTGGGATGGGAATGGGGGGATGAGGACAAATATGTGACACCTTAATCAATAAAGAAATTTTTAAAAATAAATTAATTAATTAAATTTAATTTAATTTAAAAAAAAAAGAGAGTGGTTGAAATCTGGTGTCGTCCACACCGACAGAAAAGTCACTCTCACTCTCCGACCAATGGCCAAGAGTCCCGTAGGCGTCTGGGTCCCCTGCGTGTCCCCAGAAACTGGAGTTCAGAGTGGTTGGGATTGTTGGTATCACTGGCGGGAATTGATCTCCAAGCCAGTTGGCTGTGAGGATCAGCAGTGTCTCCACTGGGAGAGCTTCTGTGCTCTGCTTGGATGGGGCGGAGTCTCAGGGTGGCACAGACAAGCTTTGGTTTCCCGTCTGCTCCGCCCTAAGAGGGGCGGTTTCTCCGTGCCTGAATTAATGGCTGCACGCCTCTGAGAGAAGGTAGGTTTTGAGCTTCTCCCACTGCCTAACAGACCAGTTTCTCCCCAGCTGGAGCTGGATTTCAGTGCAGACCGGAGGTTTTGGTTTTCTCCTGAACGAGAAATCCAGTCACTGGGAGGGCTGTGCTCAGCTTGGATGGGGCGGAGTCTCAGAAAGGCGCAGACAAACTTGGTTTCCGTCTGTGCCGCCCTAAGAGGGCTGGTTTCTCCATGCCCTAATCAATGGCTGTGCGCCTCTGAGAGAAGGCAGCTTTCGAGCCTCGTCCACTGCCAAACAGACCAGTTTCTCCCCGACCACAGCTGGATTTCAGTGCAGTCGGGAGGTTTTGTTTTTCTCCCAAATGAGAAGCTAGCCACAAAGCGTCTGCTGCCCTCCCTCTTCGCGCACTGCGAGCAAGCCTGCCGTGTATTCAGCCGCCCGCCCTTTCCGCACTCACGGATCTCCGCACCTCCACAGCTCCTGAGGCTCAGCGACCCCTCTCTTTTTTTCTCTAGTTGTAGGATTTCCACTCTGCCAACTTTCCGGTGGTTCTGGATGGTGTGCGCTCTGTTTTCCAGTTGTAGTTTCAAAATTGTTGTGGTAGGGAACAATTAGGTGTTTACCTTATGCCGCCATCTTGGTTTCTCCTTATTTCTTCTTCTTGTCTGATTGCTGTGGCTAGAAATTCCAGTGTTGTGTTGAGTAAGAGTGGTGAAAGCAGACATCCCTCTCTTGTTCCTGATATTAAATGAAATGCTTTTAGCTTTTGGCCACTGAGTATAATGTTGGGTGTACATTTGTCATATACGGCCTTTATTATTTTGAGGTATGCTCTATTCCCACTTTGCTGAGAGTTTTTATCATACATGGGTGCTAGATTTTATCAAAGGTGTTTTCTGCATCTATTGATATGACTGTGTATTTTTTATCCTTCATTTTGTTTATATGATGTATTACATTTATTGATTTGCTAATATTGTACTAATCTTGGATCCCCAGCATAAATCCCACTTGATCACGGTGCATGATATTTTCATGTATTGTTGGATCCAATTTGCTAATATTTTGTTGAGGATTTTACATCTATGTTCATGAATAATTTTTTATTTGTAGTGTCTTTATCTGGTTTTATAATTAGGATAAACCTAGCTGCATAAAAAAAGCTTGGAGTCTTCCTCCTCTTAAATTTTTTGGAATAGTTTGAGAAGGATCAGTGTTAGTTCTTCTTGGAATGTTTGGTAAAATTTGACTGCAAAGTCATTCAGTCCAGGACTTTTGTGTGCTGGAAAATTTTATTACTGATTCAATTTCATGAGTTGTAATCTCTCTATTCAAGTATTCTGACTCATCTTGGTTCAGTTTTGGGAGACTGTATGTTTCTAGAAATTTGTCCATTTAACTCAGGTTCTATAATTTGTTGACATATAGTTGTTCATATATTTTCATACAATCCTGTATTTCTGTGATGTCAGTTGTTATTACGCTTCTTTCATTTCTGATTTTATCTATTTGGGTCCATTCTGTTATTGATGAATCTGGTTAAAGATTCATCAATCTTGGCATATGCAAAAGAAATGAAACTAGACCACAAACTTACACCATACACGTGAATACACTCAAATGGATAAAAGACTTACATGTAAGTCACAAAACCATAAAAATCCTAGAATAAAACAGAGACATTATATCTCAGACATCTCTGGTAGCAATATTTTTGCCAATATATCTCCTAGGGCGAGGGACACAAAGAAAAAAAATAAACAAATGGGACTGTATCTAACTAAAAAGTTTTTGCACAGCAAAAGAAATCAACAAAATAATATGGGAGAATATATGTGCTAATGATACATCTGATAAGAAATTAATATCCAAAATATATTAAGAACATATACAACTCAACACCATGATGACAAACAATCCAATTAAATATTTCACAAAGGACTTGTACAGACATTTCTCCAAAGAGGAAATACAGATGGCTAATAGACATATGGGAAGATGCTCAACATCACTAATCATCAGAGAGATTAAATTAAATTTAATTCAATAGATTAAATTAAAACCACAATAAGATATCACCTCACACCTGCCAGAATGGCTATCATCAAAAAGTCAACAAACAAGTGTTGGTGAGCATGTGGGGAAAAGGGAACCCTTGTGCATTGTAAGTGGGAATGCAGACTAGTGCAGCCACTGTAGAAAACTGTTATGGGGAGGATCTAATATGGGGGTAGGTAAACACCTAAACTGCTGCCTTGCATAACAATTTCAAAACTACAAGTAAAACACAAAACCTCTATCACCCAGAACCATTGTAAAGCTGGCTGAGTGGAAGTTCTACAACTAGAAGGAAAGGAAAAAGAGCATTGAGACGTGCATAAGCTATGACACCTGAGGCAGTGAGTCGTGAGCAATCCGGGCTGGTGGCAGGCGTTGCTTTTTACAACCTGAAGGGAGTCAAGCTCCTGATTACTCTGAAATCCATTTACTGAGGAGAAGTGGGGGACCCAAACTCCTACAGGGAGAAGCTGGACTGTCTGCCATCAGGTCAAAAAGTGAGGGTGGCTTGCCTGCAGAGCTGCGCGCAGTAATAATTGTATATTGCACTGGGGTGTGGGGCACGTGAACGCGGTCTGGGACGCCATCAGAGATGCAGAGATGGCTGACTGGCAGCCATCACTGTTTGCCACTCCCTAGCCTAGTGACCCCACCCCGCACAATCTACAAAACCACCCAAGCTCAAAGCAGTAGCTTTTGCATATGAATGGCCTGCCCTATCGCAGTTTAATCAAACAAACTGCAGCTGTGTCAGCTCCAAAACCTCCAAACACCAAGCAAAGAGGAGAAAAGTGTAGTTCTCGCTGTATCTCCTCCTGGGCAGCCTCAGACAGGAGCTGATGTGCACCACATTAGAGATACAGCAGCAAGTGTACCTAGTGGTCAGTGTGAGACACCAGATTTCAACTTCTCACATCCATAAGTGACACATTCAAGAGGCAGACTCAGTGAGCGACAAAGCCCCACTGAAACAAGTCCTGTACCATAAGCATGTTTCCAGCGCAGCTGTTCTTCCAATATAGACATAGCAGTTCCTCAGAGCCAATTGGCCTGGAGGTCAATTCCTCCCAGTGTACCAACAGCAATCAAGGCTTAACTACACCAAGACTTTGCACTCAGCCCACAAAGGGGTGTACCAAGAGCAGTCCACCTCAGGTGATTGGGGAGGCTGAGCTACTGGCCGCTATAGGTCACCTACCACACAAAGCCACTCCATCAACACAGGGAAGCAGCCAAAATGCAGAGACAAAGAAACATGTCACAAATGAAAGAAATGGAGGAAAGCAAACTACTGGATGACATAGAGTTCAAAACCACATTTTAGAAGATTCAAGAATCTTCTAAAAACCGCTGAGAAACTTGATAAGACCTCCAAGGAACTTAGTGAGACCTTCAAGGACCTTAATAAGAAAGCCAAAAAATGGAAAAGGACCAGTCAAAAATTAAGCATACACTGTCTGAAATAAAGAATATACAGAAACTCAACTGTAGATCAAAGTACCCAAAGAATCAAACCAAAGATCTGAAATATGAGGAAACAAAAAACACCAAACCAGAAAAACAAAAAGAAAAAAGAATACAAAAATATGAAGATAGTGTAAGGAGCCTCTGAGACAACTTTAAGCATATCAACATCCGAATTTTTAGGGTGCAGGAAGAATAGAGAGAGCAAAATATTGAAATCCTATTAGAAGAAATAATGACAGAAAACTTCCCCTACCTGGTGAAAGAAATAGACTTACAAGTTCAGGAAGCCCACAGAACCCCAAACAAAAGGAATCCAAAGAGGACCACACCAAGACACATCATAATTAAAATTCCATGGGCAAAATACAAAGAGAGAATCTTGAAAGCAGCAAGAGAAAAACAGTTAGTTACCTACAAGGGAGTACCCATACAACTGTCAGCTGATTTCTCAACAGAAACTATGCAGGCCAGAAGTGAGTGGCAAGAAATATTCAGAGTGATGAACAGCAAGAACCTACAACCAAATTACTTTATCCTGCAAAGCTATCATTCAGAATTGAAGGTCAGAGAAAGAGCTTCACAGACAAGAAAAAGCTAAAGGAGTTCATCACCACCAAACCAGTATTATATGAAATGCTGAAGGTTATTCTTTAAGAAGAGGAAGAAGAAAAAGGTAAAGATAAAAAATTATGAACAATAAAATGATATCAAATACATACCTACCAAGTTAATCTAAAAATCAAGTGAATAAAAAATTTGATGAACAGAATGGACTGATGAATATAATAGAATCAGGGACATAGAAATGGAGAGGACTGACAATTCTCAGAGGGAAGGGGGTATAAGGGGGGCAGGAAGAGATTGACAAAAATCTTACACCTATGGATGAAGACAGTGGCGGGGGAAAGGGCATGGGTGGGGTGGGGAATCTGGTGGAGGGGAGCTATGGGGGAGGAAAAGAGGAACACCTGTAATAATCTGAACAATAAAAATTTATTTAAAAAAAGAAAAAGAAAACTGTTATGGAGTTTCCTAAAATGTTAAAAATAGAACTGCCTTTTTTACCCAGTGATCCCACATTTGGGATATATACTAAGAAGCCCAAAACACCAATTCAAAAGAATATATTCACCCCTATGTTTATTGCAGCATTATTTATAATAGCCAAGATATGGAAAAAGTCCAAGTGCCCATCAGTAGATGAGTGTTACATTTAAACAATAGAATATTATTTGGCCATAAAAAAAAAGAAAATCTTAGCTTTTAGGACAGCATGGATAGACCTAGATATTATTATGCTAAATAAATAAGTCAGTCAAGGAAAGACAAATATCATGTGATCTCACTCACATGTGCAAGCTTTTGTTTTTTTGTTAATTCTCACCCAAGGATATTGAAGTATGGTAGCAATCATCTCAGGTAGAAACTGCTGTTTGGATTCTGTACTTATTTGTTTGCTAAAACAATAGAAAGTTATTTTGGTTTTCTGAACTTATGTATGCTATCCCAATACTCCATTGATGATGGTTTGAATATCCCATTGATTGTGATCTCACTGGTCATCGAAGCACATTCTTCTGGGAACCAGGACAATTCAATTATCCTTAATTGTCTGAGTACTTACAGATAACTGAGTTTTGGTTGACTCAGTGGTCCCAGAATCAGAAGAGCACAAATTATGCTAAATTGCCTCAGTAGCTACAGATAGTGCATCCCTATTGACTCAGTGATCCCAGAATCTGGACAACACAATTATTCTAAATTGCCCAGGTGGTCCCAGATAATGTTTCCATTGATTCATAATTTAGGTAACTGATTTTCTCAATTTCGCTTCTGTAAAAGCTTTGCACAAAACAGGTTCCTTATTCCAGACCCAAAGATGTAATACCTTTGTGATATTCTGCCAATATAAGCCAGATGTGGCAAAATGTTCGGGGCTGCGAGATTTGGAGCTTTAGCCCCTCATATGCCGCCGGCCTTCCATAATTCGACTTCTAGAGGCATCCTTTGTAAGATGGGGGTACACTACAACAATATTTTCCACTTATTTTTAGAGAGAGTGGGAAGGGGAGAGATGGGAAGAAACATCAATATGAGAGAGACACATCCATTGGCTGCCTCCCACATGCACCCCAGCATGCCCTTGACCAGAACTGAACCCAGGATCTTTTAGTCCACAAGCCAACACTCTATCCACTAAGCAAAATCAATTAGGGCATAAGTCGAATCTAACGAATAAAAGAAAAATAAAGGCATGAATACATGCAACACGCTGACAGCTGTCAGGGTGGGGGAGGAGGACTTGGATAAAAGAAAGTGACAGGATTACCTAAAAAATATAGCTAGAGAAAAAGGAGGATAAGAGGAGGTGGTAAAGGGTGGTGGAAATGGAATGGAAAGAGACTTTGTTTCTGGAAATAGGCACACAATGCAGTGTGCAGATGGGGGAGGGGGAAAGTGGCCACATGCTAATCTGACAAGCTCTGGGAAAGCCGGCATGGCAGTCTTGCAAATTCAAAGACCTAAAGTAACCACAAAGGACAGTCTGAAATTAAAACCTCAACTAAAAGCCCTTATGTTGGGTAATCACATCTTAGGCTGCTATCTTCCCTGGCCAGGTCAATTACCTTAATTGAGTCTATTGTTTTTTACATGTATATAAGCCATCATTGAAAAGTCACATAACTTATACCTTCCCTTTTTTCTGGACCCCTCAGGGCACAACCAAATGCCCTAGGCCCCAGGACAGATATCACAAATTGCTTCACTGTTATTGTAATCATGTTAATTGTTCACTGTTAATTATCCTGCCTCCACCTAAGTAAAAGGAGTATGTGTCTACCATCTCACTTTTTATCCAATCCCAGAGGTTTCCCCTCCCCACTTTGCTTTCTCCCGCCTCCCTGATCCATCACCAATGGATTTCATCTAACCCACTTGTGTCTCCTGCCATTTTCTGGAGCATTATCCCAATACTTAGAGATTCTTCTTGCCAGCAATAGTGGACAGTTTGGCTCAAGTAAACTCACAAAAAATTCTTTAAAGGTTTGAATGTTTTTTATGCAAAAAAGATGATGCTTTATTGAGTTGTACACTTGAAACATGTATGGTTTTGTAAGTCAATGTCAGTCTAATAAATTCAATTTAAAAAAACGTTAATGACACAAAAATATCTCCCTCCTGCACTCTCATTTTACAACTCCCTTGAAGTGCATCGAACAGATGTAACTATTTCTTTACCTAACTCCTAACTAAGCTAGTCCCCCTCAAAGATACACACACTGTCTGTTTCATTAAAGGGTGACCAGGGAATGGTTCCTTTCCTTGTTCCTGGGACCTCATGAGTGGGACCCACACTGAGGACCCGCAGGGGTAGGAGGAGTTGAGCCACCAGATGCAGTGACAGTGTACGAATCAAAGGGTCTTTTCTATCAAAATAATAATAGTTTAAATACTAACTTTATTTCCTTCTTATATAGCCTTGGATCAACTTTGTTGCTGCGGTTTCCCTTCCTTGTACTTAGCTAAGCCCCAGTTCCCGGTTTCCAGTGGGACCTGAAGTACCAGCCCCACCCCGCGGGCGCCGCTGGAATTACCATTCGCGCCAGAGGGTGAACCCACGCCCTAAACCAATCGGAGCGGAGTGTAGCCATGGGTCAGAGCTACAGAGAACGGCCCTCCCCTTCGCTGTGCTTTGCCCGCTCCCTTTTCCGTCGGCCTTGCACGCTTTTGGAGAAGTAACTTTGCCTTGCCGAGCGGTTTTCCAGTTCCCGTGGCCCCTTTTAAGAGCATTTCCAACAACAGCACCCAGACCACCAGCGCTCACTGAGCTCACCAGGGCGTGGGGCTGGGCCTCTAACCAGGCAGGACGGGGCAGCACCGCCCAGAGGACCTGATCCCACCACGGGGCTTCCCTCCCCTCTCACCTGCACCCCGGTTCCGGCTGAGCGCCTAAGTCAGCCCAGACTGCGGGGCGGGCTCTGCCTGTACCGGGGCGGGACCAGGTAGCCCCGCCCACGAGGGCGGGTCTCCAGGACGGAGCTTCCGGTTACCACGTGTCCGCTCCCAGGGAATGGAGGTGCGCGCCCGCCCGGTGGAGTTGGCGCGCCCTGGCCCTCCCCGTCCGCTTTTCAGTGTCGGAGAGGCGGCCGCGGACTCCTCAGAAGTTCAGGGCTGGACCCGTCCCCCCGCCCGTCCCCCGCGGAGCCGGGCCCGGAGAGCCTGCGGGGCGCCGGCTGCCGCTCCTCGCGGGACACAAAGGGACACGCACAGTTGAAGTGCGGCAGGTGAGTCTGGCGGGGCAGAGGGAGGCGGCACCGCGGACGGGCACTGGGCACCGAGGGGCAGGGCGGCAGAGAGATGGAGAGTGAAGGGAAGGACAGAAGGGAAAGTGTTCTGAAGACCAAGGGAGGAAAGTCTCCGCAAGAGCGGAGCGTTCCCCTGGGTTAAAGCCACCGAGACGCCGTGAGGACACTGAGAACCAAAGGAGGGCGTTGGACTTGGCCAAGAGCGGTTTGTAGGTTCATCCTGTCCCACTTTTACTGAAGCCCGAAAAGGTTTAGATTTGGCCGTGGGAACACAGGTTACAGAGGAGAGGTATGCTTAGTGTCCCCCCTTACCTGCTTCCAAAATAATGAATTAGTCCCTTGGAATTTCAAAAGGTAAGTAATTAAACCAAACCATCTCTTGGCTTTTATATGTTAGATTAGTTTAGATCCTTGGGGGACACGTGTTTACACTGCCCTCTAGGCAAGGGCATCCAGGGATTAAGCATAAGGATTCCAGTAAACACCCGGGGGTCTGCATGAGCACAGACTTGTTTGGAAAGGTCAATAAATAATTAGGGGTGCCACCTTCAACACTCCCCTAAGTCGGAATTCCATTAAACAGCGCAGGCAGCCTTCCACTCACTTCCCTTTTATCAGAATGTCCTCCTTACAAACTTTCCAACCAAGTCTCTTGTGCTCCCCAACATGTAAGGAAGGGGTGAGAGAACAGTCAGAAACCTGGAGTGAATGAAACCTAACCCAGTCAGTACCTTGGAGCTTTGGGACATTTGTGGATGAGCATGGAGTGCATGCAACCTCCACATCGGAGGGTGACGGTGCAGCTTATATCGTAGAAAAGCTGAATAAAAGACTCAGAGCAACTGAAGGTATTAGAGGAAAATCAAGTCAGACAGAACTTGAAGGAAATTGCTGCAGAGAATGTGGGAGCTCCTAGGCAAGCCCCACATTTACCTGTGCTTTCCCCCAGAACATTTACTAACTCACAGAGCAGGGAACAGAGACGAAGCTGAAAGAGGTGGCCAGGGCTTGTGGCATTTCAGTTGGCTGGGAAGAAGGAAGTTGGAGTTCAGAGATACCATGGAGTCTGAGATTTGAAATGGAAGCGGGAACCTTAGAGAAATGAGCCCAAAATTCAATGTGCAGTGTCCACTTGAGGTGTTTGTCAGTTCCTAAGCTGTACATGCCCAGGGCAAGATTCCCAGCCCCTAGGTTGAAAGCAACAGTTGCAAGGCTAAACAGTTGTGCCGCCCAGTCAGCGAGGCTCAGTGGTTGAGCATTGACCTATGAACCAGGAGGTCACAGGTTGATTCTGAGTCAGGGCACATGCCTGGGTTGCAGGCTCAATCCCCAGTGTGGGGCGTGCAAAGGGCAGCCAATCAATGATTCTCTCTCATCATGAGAATCTTTCTCTCCCTCTCCCCTTCCTCTCTGAAATCAATACAAATATCCTATTTAATAAAGAGGGAATATGCAAACTGATCACCACAAAGATGGAGGCAACCACAGAAGAGTGGGGCGGGTTAACAAGATGGCTGACCCCACAGCGACGGGTGGGGGGGGGGGTTGTAACACAAGATTGCTGCACCCAAGCAGAGGCTGAGTTCCCATAATGAGACTTAACGAGCAATCAGAGGGACCTGAGGCTGGGTCCCCCACCTGGCAGGGCTTGACAGGGGAATCTCTGGCCACGTCCCCCACACAGCAGGACTTGATGGGGGACCTCAGACCACTCCCCCCAGGCCTGGGAACCTCAGGCCCTGCCCCTCCCTCCCTGGCACCAGGCCGGGGAACCTCAGGCCACATCCCCCTACCCAGCAGGTCTTGACTGGGGCCCTCAAGGCACATCCCTGGCCGGGGCCAGGGGGACCTGAAGATGCACCCCCCCACCCGGTGGGGCTTGACTGCAGCCCTGAAGCTATGCCCCCAAACCGGACCGGGGGACCTAAGGCTGCACTCCCCATTAAGCCAGGGGACCTGAGGCTGTGCCCCCGACCTGCGGGGGTAGGACCAGATGGCTCTGAGTCTCGCGTGATTACGAAGAGCACGCAGGTGGGTGGGGACTTGACTCTGGGTCCCCAGACTCTGACAGGAGGAAGAGTTTCATATATATTTTACTAATTTTCTTTTATTTCTGACACTTATAGTGAAAGTGCAAATAGCAATATTAAAATATTTGCTCTTATTAATTCCCTTTGAATGTGCCCGAATTTTGTGCACCAGGTCACTAGTATTAAAATTTTAAAAAAGGTGTCACAGAGTATACAGTTGAAATTACTGCAGTGAGTAAGAGCACAGAGAAATCAACATTTTTATGCAATAAAAACATTTCCCTAGTTCTTTGAGGCCCAAAATGAGAAATTTGTGAAACAGTGGATGTGACAATGAGTGTACAAATGTACTGATCCATTAATATTTTTTTTTAAATTTCTTTATTGGTTATGGTATCACATAATTGTCCTCATCCCTCTATTCCCATCCCAAACCCCTCCCCTCGTATGCCCCCACCCCCCTGTTGTCCATGACCACTGGTTAGGCTATATGCATGCATACAAGTCCTTTGGTTGATCTCTCCCCATTCCCCCCAACCTCCCCTGCCTTCCCTCTGAGGTTTAACAGTCTGATCAATGCTTCCATCACCGGGTCTGTTTTTGTTCTTCAGTTTATGTTGTTCATCATTTCCCCTAGGTGCGTGAGATCATGTGATACAAGAAATACACTTATAAGAACCGAAAATGAGACAAGCCATAATGGTTATCCTGAGAGGCAAATGAATCAGTCTGTAGTGAGTTTCTTTCTGGGCCAACAGTTCTTTTGAGTCCCAATTTCAATGTCAAACATTTCCTTATGTATACGTGTCAACAATGATATTTCAGTTCTGGATGGTTGACAAATGGTAGTGATGCAGGTCTGACCATCTCTGGTTTGGTCCTGGGCATCCTTCAGCGACGCACAACTGCTGTCTGCTAGGATGGCAACTCGTTGTCAGCTTCTTCCATCTCTGGACTGTTTCTCTTCTGTCTTCATGACTGGAGCAGTCCTGTCAATTCCTCTCTATTGCAGGAATCCACATGGTCTTGGAGTTATTTTCTAAAAATATACAAACATATTCTCAACCAAAAGTTAGTAAAGGAATATTTTCTATAAATTTGACTTGGGGTCCTTTTTCATTTTTTGCCCAAATGATTTTCCTCTGGCTTGTTTTGACACCGTGTGTTTTTCATGAGTGTCTTGTTGTTAGCATTACAAATGAAACTTAAATTTTCTAAAGTAAAAATTTTCTAGATGTAATTTACTTATAGGATATTTTTCCTTACATGATATTCTACTATCACCACCCTTTTTTTAAATTTAAATATTAGGAGGATTTTGGGAATTTTATAATGTAGTCTTGATAGCTTTTACATTTTAATTTTTTGCACTAAAATATGACTGCGTTAGGTTCATTACATGTTATGCAATTTTACCATGAGATGAATTGCCAATCAAAATTTATGTTAACACTTTAAGAACAGCTTTTTGTACAGTACATTCAATTTTTCTAGAATATTCGCTTGTTTCAATTAGCCATTACTCTGAAAACTTGACTACTATTCTACTGTCAAGCTCAACACTAACAACAATCTTATTTTGCCCTGTGTATATTAGTGGAAAGGATTATTTGCCTTATTGAGTAGGCCCTGAGCATTCCTGGTTCTAGGCTGCATTTGGATATCAAAAACCCACTTCCCCACGCCATGGCTACAAGATATCTCAAACAAGTCTTGTTGCAGTTAGAGGGCATCTGCTGTTGGCCAAGTCTCTGTTTATTACCTGGGTCCCGATTTGAGCTGTGCATGGGAAGCGAAGCAGCCATGGGGGCAGGAGACCTCCCTCAGAAGGGGTGAAGATTCAGGCCCCTGCAAAGTTGGGGGGTGGGTAAGGGTCTGTGCCCCACCTTTGTTCTCTCCTGATGGCCCCTCTGCGACTGTGCCTGTCTTAGGTTGTTCCTTCCCTAATGAATGTTATCTGTCTCTGGTTAACCAGCCATCCTCCAGGGCCAAGCAGGGTGATGTGAGCTTCAGTTCTGTCTGCTTGGTATCCTATGCCCCCGTGGCCTCCACGCCCAGCACCTGCCTTGGGATCCCCTCGCCTACTGGCGAGGCCCTGGCACTGATCACATATCTTGGGGAACCCAGGTTTCTTCTCCAGGGAGGGCCCAGCTCATCCCACTGGGCAAGACCATTAATATATATTTTTTTTAATTAAATTTCCAGAGTCTTACATTTTATATTAAGCACTGTCATTTTTGCATACAATAAATCCAATTTGGAAGAAGTATTCAGGTTAATATTTTTCTCTGCTTCCTCCAAGCTACCTGAGCTCCAGCTGCTCTTCTTCCCCAAGAAGATCCATGAGACACTCCTCAGGTGAGTTCTAGTCCATAGTTCAGATTTTAGCCTCAGAAATATGTCCAGGCCTGAGTAGAGGAATATGTAACAGTGGCCTCTGTTCCCTCCCACCTGTCAGGATGTCCTCCCTCCTGAGAAATCACATCCTGAGCTTGATGAGGTCTCAGTTTCCCTGCCTAAAGCTCGGTTCTCTCCAGCTGGGCTCTCCTCATTCTAAGACTTCTGTGATGTCACCACTTAATTTAATGGAAATTACCATCCCCTGGAGCCAGGAGAACCAAGTTACTGCCTGAACATACTTTTTTTTTTTCTGCAGTTTATCCAGTTACTTTCCCTGGGCCTTACTGAGACCTGTGCAGCTCCAATGGCAGTTGTCCGAGATTTCCCAGGACTGAGAGGATTCCCAGGAGGCAGACTAGCATGACAGAGCAGCCCAAGGAAAACTGGGTTGAGTCGGTCCCCCACCTAACGGTGGAGCTTGTAGTCTGAACTTGTACACATGTGAAGTTCTTGCCCTTCCTGTTGAGGATGTGCCAGGGGGTGTACCAGTGTACCGATCCATTAGTGTTTTTGTCGAACTTAAATGTCCAGAGTTTCACTTTCCATATTAAGCACTATCATTTTGAGCAGACAGTAAGTCTACATTTAGAAGGAGGCTGTTGACAGTAAATGTGGGAAGGTACCTGAGGAAACAACCCCTTCAATTAAGTGACTGCTTCATATAGGCCTCTCTGCTCTGCAGATGGGGAACATCTAGAGCAAGAATTCTCTCAGAGCCTTATCTTCTCTAGGTAGGACAGGACTTTGTGTCGTCACAAAATTATCTCCAGTGCTATGGTAACTGTTTCTCTCCATCTTTTGCTTAGCCTCAGGGAAGTATTCTTAGCATGAGCCAGTGCTGTCACAGATGACAGATGTGGCACTAAGAGCTAGAGGAAGTGGTGATGTGTGGCTCCATGGAACTTCTGGAGATCTGTCAGTTCTGGCCACTGTTGAACTCCTCATCAATTTCAGATTTTTTACTATTAGCTAAAAATGATGTATTTAATTTTCATTTTACTGAGATGGTTTTCCGTTATAGTTAGTGGGTTTTTGTTTGTTTGTTTTAATAAATTGTTATTATTCAGATTATTCCAATTGTTCCTCTTTTTTCCTCACATAGCTCCCCTCCACCCGGTTCCCACCCCACCCTCTGCCCTTACCTCCCCACCACTGTCCTCATGCATAGGTGTACAATTTTTGTCAACTCTCTTCCCGCACCCTACACCCCTTCCCCCCCAAGAATTGTCAGTCCACTTCATTTCTATGCCCCTGATTCTATTATAGTTACCAGTTTATTCTGTTCATCAGATTTTTTATTCACTTGATTTTTACATTCACTTGTTGATAGATATGTATTTGTTCATAATTTTTATCTTTACCTTTTTCTTCTTCCTCTTCTTACAGAACACCTTTCAGCATTTCATATAATACTGGCTTGGCAGTGATGAACTCCTTTAGCTTTTTCTTATCTGTGAAGCTCTTTAGCTGACCTTTAATTGTGAATGATAGTTTGCTGGGTAGAATAATCTTGGTTGTAGGTTCTTGCTATTTATTCATCACTTTGAATATTTCTTGCCACTCCCTTCTGGCCTGCATAGTTTCTGTTGAGAAATCAGTGACAATTGTATGGGTACTCCATTGTAGGTAACTAACTGTTTTTCTCTTGCTGCTTTTAAGATTCTCTCTTTGTCTTTTGCTTTTGGCATTTTAGTTATGATGTGTCTTGGTGTGGTCCTCTTTGGATTCCTTTTCTTTGGGGGTTCTCTGCACTTCCTGGTGTCATAAGTCTATTTCTATCACCAGGTGGTGCAAGTTTTCTGTTATTATTTCTTCAAATAGGTTTTCAATATCTTGCTCTCTCTCTTCTTCTGGCACCCCCATAATTCGGATGTTGGTACGCTTGAGGTTGTCCCAGAGGCTCCTTACACTATCTTCAAATTTGTGGATTCTTTTTTCTTTTTGCTTTTCCAGTTGAGTGTTTTTTTGCTTCTTTGTATTTCAAATCTTTGACTTGATTCTTGCGATCCTCTAGTCTTCTGTTGGATCTCTGTGTATTATTCTTTATTTCAGTCAGTGTATGCTTAATTTCTAGTTGATCCTATTTCATAGCCTTGAGGGTCTCACTAAATTTGTCGGCCTTTGCTAGAAAATTCTTGAAAAACCTTATAACCATGATTTTGAACTCTATATCCAGGTGTTTGCTTTCTTTCATTTGTGACCTATTTCTTTGTCTTTGCATTTTGCCTGCTTCCCTGGGTTGATAGAGTGGTTTTGTGTGCTAGGTGTCCTATAGGGCCCAGTGGCTCGGCCTCCCCAGTTACCTGAGGTGGACACTCTTGGTGCACCCCTTTGTGGGCTGTGTGCACAGTCTTGTTGTAGTTAAGTCTTGATTGTTGTTGGTATCACTGGGAGGAATTGTCCTCCAG